>NC_034594.1:140068475-140083273 GCF_900095145.1 Mus pahari
CTCGAACTCAGAAATCCGCCTGCCTCTGCCTCCCAAGTGCTGGGATTAAAGGTGTGTGCCACCACGCCCGGCTCAGTTCAAACTTTAAACTAATCAGCTTCATGCTTAGGTACCTTGTATCTGTCCTCAGATTATCTCCATTACTGAGACTGCTGTGCTGTCCATACAAGCCTATAATTCTGAAACAGTAAAATCTAGATTCTTAAAATCCCACGGAGGGCTGGTGAGATGGCTCGGTTGGGAAAGTGCTTACAAGGAGAGCAAGAGGACCCGAGTTCGGATCCCCAAACTCTTGGTAAAAGTCTGCATGTGGTAGAGTATTGGTTTGTACTCGTAACACTGGAGGAATGGACATTAGGTGGATTGCTAGAGCTCACTGCCCAGACAGCATAGCCAAATTGGTGAGCTTCATCTACAATGAGAAACCCTATCTCTAAAAATAAAGGTATAAAGAAATAGAGGAAAGGTACAAGATGTCAATGACATGAGCACACACATGTTTATTGTATGTAACATATGCACATGTCCATAAACAAAATTAAACTGAAATCTGGGCACAGCCACATTCACCTCCTCATGCACAGCATCCTGGTGTTGATATCAGGAGATCTTGCTGCACTCAACATATGGTTACATTTATCATATAGTTACTGGATTTCTGCTATATGTAAGATTCTGTTGTGGGGGCTTAGCGAGCTACAGAAATAACTCAGACTTAGTTGCCAGTCATCTAGGGTTTGCCATTCATTAAGACTTTCCAGAGACACATTTATGATAATTCAAGGAGACGCATGTTGATATAACGATGGTGCCAGCCACAGCTACGGCGGTCTGGCGGGGATGGTAAGAGGACCACCTAAAGGACTCATGTGGTTGGCCATCAGGGACAGACAATGTTTGAACAGACAGCAGAGGTGGGGGATTGCTCTGAACTGAGGAACGCATGCATGAAGACCATTAAGGGGTAGTACTGGACAACGGTGCTCAGCTATCTGACCAGCCGTGAGGAAAGACAGAGGCAGGAAAGGAGATTCTGCATAACGGTCCATCCAGCTTAGAACCATGGATGAGATGGCAGGAACACGGGGCTCTTGAAAGCCAGGCTATTCAATATGGGGGAAAAGAACATAGTGGTCCCAGAGTCTCTGGATGCCCCCTGCTTGCGCCCTCCTGCCGCTCTCTCTGACCAGCACGTTCCTCCCCACCCTCCTGCTCTCTTGTCCTATTGAATCCTACAGATCTGTCAGACACGACTGTGGTTTCCATTGTGTCAGAATCGTATTGTGACCTTTCCGTTTAAATTAGAGTCTTCTGCTGTTAGAGTCAGCCAACCCATCCAATTTATTTTCCTTCCTAGCACTTATCATGGTTTATAATGACGTATGTGCTTGTGACTGCTTGTTTAATATGTATCTCCTCCATCAGCCTGCTTAAGCTCCAGGATGTCAGAGACGACATCCATCTTTTCTATCCATACATCTTGGCTGATAGTCAGAGGCCAGCGAGTGTTGAATGAAAAGGAGCTAAAACAGTATGCGAGGCCCTCCCCTTCGGAGCACACACGTGTAATAGAAACAGACTGTGATAGTTCACATTGATTGTCAGTTTGGAAGAATCTAGAATAACCTAAAAGGAAAACCTCTGGGCATTTCTGTAGGAGATAATCCCCACTAGATTAATTAAGAGTAGAGGACCCACCTTAACAGTGGGTGGCACCGTTCTATGAATTGGGTTTCGAACTGATTAAAAAAAAAAAAAAGTGGCAAATAAGCAGAACCCTAACCTTTACCAGCTCCTGCTTTCTGGCTGAGGATGCAAGGACGAGCAATGCCAGCTCCTGCCGCTTTGGCTTTCCTGCCAGCCTGGACCACACCTTTGTAATGTATGCTAAAATGAACTACTTCTCCATCAAATTACTTCCTTCTCCATCAAATTACTTCATCAGGGTATTTAAACACAGCATCAGGAAAACTTACAAACACATCCATCATCAGTGCGAGGACAGGGGTCTGAGAGAGTCGTGCTGGCAAGGAGTCAGAGTTGGGGATATGACTTAAAATTAAGTAAATCTTTTTTGTTTTTATTTTATGTTTATGGGTGTTTTGCCTGCATGTGTGTCTGTGTACCATGCGTGTGCAAGTGGCTAAGGAGGCCAGGAAGGTTCATCAGAGCCCCTGGATTACAACCTCAGGGATTATAGATGGTTGTTAGCTATCAAATGGGTGCTAGGAACCCAACCTGGGTCCTCTGCAAAAGCAACAGCTGCTCTTAACCCTGGAGCCATCGCTCCAGCTCCAGGAACCAGATGTCATAGCCACTTCTGTCACTGTGAGTTATTAGATCATTTTAAAAATGTGTGTATGTCTGTATACAGTGTGTATGTGTGTGTGCATGTAATGCATAATATACACACATATGTGTGTATATGTACAGACAATATATTATACACATATAATGTGTATGTATATATAATTATATGTATATATTTGAGTAATTGTCTTTTTTATAATTTCACTACTTTAATGCCAATTTTTTCACTTATAAAATTGATATAATGAAGCCTTGAGTATTTAATTCTAGCATTTTGGGAAAACAAATCGGAATTTAATATACTATTATATAGTTAAAGTTCTAGAAAATATAAAAGCACCAATCTATCACATAGCTAAAAGATAGGCACATCTATACATAATGTTTATTAGTAGTCATCAAGTGAATAATCTTAATGTTTCATTTGTGTTTGTTGCAAAATATTATTTTATGTCACCATTGGTCAGAGGAAAAGCAAATCTAAGCAGAGCTAAAGCTGTATCCTTTGATTATCAGGCTGAGTTCACATTTAATATTATAGTGCAAATGTGTGTCTTCGTTTAATCAAACGCTCTGCTCAGAGCTCAGTAATTCAAGTTCAATGTATCACTGAAGAGGACATATAATCTTGACAAAAAGTAAGCCCAGAATTTTTATGAATGAATTAGCTAGTTGCTTCTATAGACAAGCAGAGTTTGGTCATTCATTTGACATCTTGATGAGAATTCAGTGAGAGTTGGAGATACCAGAGTGACTGACATTCATGTAGCTGTCTGGGAAGGACTTATGTTAGACATATTAGAGAGTCAGGACACTGTCGTTATACCACTAATGGTTTTGGGCAAGGCACACCGGTGCTGAGCCAAAAAAAGGCAGACTGAAGAGAAAAGAATTTCCATGTTTCTTTTAACGTTGCATAAAGTTTAGGTTGAAGTAGGATGGTAACCCTCACAGGCGTCACAGGGGAAGTGCTCTTAAGTGTTATTGGTACATTGGGGAATATTGAAAGCACAGAAACCTTTTTTGTTGTTGTTTATGAGAGCTCTATCTTCATATACACCTTCATGCCAGAAGAGGGCATCAGATCTCATTATAGGTGGCTGTGAGTCACCAGGTGGTTGCTGGGAATTGAACTCAAGACCTCTGGAAGAGCAGCCAGTGCTCTTCTTAACTTCTGAGCCTTCTCTCCAGCCCCATGGCAACCATTTTTTTTCTTTGATGCATCATATTTATGGAATATCCTCTTGCATTTATGTTAGAAGAGCTCACAAAATCCACCATCACTGTCTTTGCAGAGTTAACAGTTACACAGTGAACATAAGGTACATGCGAAGGAAAGCTAGTAACCATTTATGTAAAGTGAAGTAACCACATGCAAAGGAAAGCTAGTCCCAGGGATGTGGCGCGCCTACATCTATGAAGTCTCACTGGAGTACATCAGGCAAAGAGTTTTGTTAGACCCAGACTGGGAACAAATTTTCCTGAAAGGTGTGGAACTGAGCTGAAATTTGAATGATAGGTAGGAATTTTGGTAGATAGGAAAAACTAAATGAGAAGGAATAATATTCAGACTGAAGGGACCAACAAAAAAGAGGTACAGGTGAGAAAACAAAAAAGAAAGCATTGATTCTTTGACTTTGCTTTACAGAATAAAAATGATCACATGCCCAGTTCTCATCATACAGGATCCACAAAATAAAAACAATGTCTGGTGCTCTCAATGTGATGGACAACAGGGGTAATTATTCCCCAGAGAGTTCAGCTTGCCCCAGATCAGAGAGCTGCAAAATTGCATGAATGGATCCTGTGCTTTGTGACAATGACAGCAGTCCCTTAGCATTTTCCTCTACCTACAGTTCAAAGGTTCTGTTGAGATCCAGTGGTGAGGCATCCATGCTGGGTTAAGGGATCTGCTTATTCTGGCAGTAAAGAGACAGGTCAGCGGTTAAAAATCCTGCTGCTCTTTCAGAGAACCTGGATTGAATTCCCAAGCACCCACTTGGTGGCTCACAATCACCTCTAACTCCAGTTCCATGGGATCCCATGTCCTCTTTTGACCTCCACAGGCACCAAACACATGTATGCTGCATAGACATAACATTCGAGAAAACCACCCACAGACATAAAATAATTAAAACACTAAAAAAAAAAAAAGTGATTTGCTTGTTCTGTAAGGAAAGGAAGTGGGCAACGTGCATAAGAATGGAAAGAACCACCAGCAGACCATCCTGACACTAACCCTGGGCCAGCCTCTCGAGCGGGCATTTTAAAGGATGGGTTTTGAGAGTCTGGGTACTTAGAAGAACCCTTGCAAGCCTGGAATCATCAAACAGCCAATTGAAACAATGCATTTCCTTTCCGAGGGCCATACCATAGAACTCATGGTTTGTTCTTGATTGACTGGCTTGTGGTTTGTTCTTGATTGACCGGCTTGCTTCAGACACAACAGTGGAGAAGACAGACAACTGGGAACATGTGTAGGTTAGCTTGAATGCCCATCTCTCAGTGAAGAGGGTAGCGGATGGAGCTTATTTAAAGAGCGTGAACTAAAGTATCTCGCTGGAGTTTTCTTGCCATCTTCCTTGTCACCGTCAAATTAGCTTGTGCATATGGAACACTTATTTATGCCTCTGACACAGTCTAAGTGGTGGGCATGTGTGGGTTCCCTCACAGCCCAGGCAGACCCAGTAATTTACAGGTGTCGCCAGGCTATAGAGACAGAGTCAGGATTTGCAGCAAGACTGGCCTGTGACTTGTCACCAAGGGACAGACTTCCTTGTGGTATAAGATGCTATCTTTATGATATTTATTTCAACATTTTGATTGATGGGTTGGATAAGACATGGAAGGCCATCTGTCATATTTTCAGAAGTCATGAAATGGGGATATGTGGAAGAGATGTACTGGGTAAAAGAAACATGTTCCAAAATATCTGGAATGAGGAAGGAATCCCTTACATCTTTTTTTTTTTTTTTTTTTTTTTTTTTCATTCGAGAAGACTATAAGTGGATGAGGCAAGGAGGTCCCTGAACCAACCATCCTGCAATGGAATGAGGGATGCACACAAAGATGACCATAGCATGAAGGGGGGCGTTCATCAGGTGAGCTCTTGTGTATTAACATGTAGAGGTGAGCTGCACTATGCTGTAACACCAGCACCACCCTTGATAATGCTCTGAGAGCCAGTGTCACAGGAGAACCAGAGTCTGTATAGCTCCTCATTGTCACAGTGAGATCCTCCTCCCTGACCCCTGTTGTTCTGGTCCCCTCGTGGCTTCTTCCTCTGTCATCTTGNCTTTNTTNTTTTTTTTTTTTTTTTTTTTTTTTAAAGAGTTGTTTATTTTATTTATATGAGTACACTGTTGCTGTCTTCAGACACACCAGAAGAGGGCATCAGATTCCATCACAGATGGTTGCAAGCCATCCTGTGGTTGCTGGGAATTGAACTCAGGACCTCTGGAAGATCAGTCAGTGCTCTTAACCTCTGAACCATCTCTCCAGTCCCTTGACTTTGTTTTTACCTCTGCACTTTTTTCTTAGTTTTCAGTTTGGGTTCTCCTAGAGTTGACTTTGTCCTATAGTACCCTGATTTGATTTACCTCTCTGGCCATCCATGCCCTACACTGTGCCAGGGGAAAACAACATCCTTTGTGAAGCTCCTCAGTTCTCATCCTATGACATTAGCCCTTGTCACCTTCCTTATCACAACTTGAAGAACAGTTTGGCCCATACTGGAGTAGTTATACTCATGTAGCTAATCCCTTTCTCTACCTTGAGGGTGTCTATAGAAATGACATTATTAGAAACAAGGTGTGTGTGTTTCTGTGTGTGTGTGTGTGTGTGTGTGTGTGTGTGTGTGTGTTTGGTGTATGTATATATGCAAGTGTGCATACCCATACACACAATTACAGAAGACAGAAAAAAGATTCCAGGTGTCTTCTATCACTCTCCACTCTGTTCCAGTCTCCCTATGAACCCAGAGCTCACCATTTCTTCTTTAGCTGGGCTGGTGGCTAGCCAGTCCATCCATCAATCCTCCTGACTCCACTCCCCTTCCCGCTACTGGGGTTATATGTGCACATGGCCACATTTGACTATGTTCTGTGGGGTGTGGGGTTCTGAACTCAGATCATGAAACATGCACATCAAACATTCTTAGTCACTGAACCATTTCCCCAGCCCCCTCTTTGTGTTTTGAAATCTTAGTGATTCATGGATGGTCTGGAAGAACCAGGAGCATCTAGGGAAGGCATGACTAGTTGTCATGATAGATCATTCAGATGATCCAGTGACAAACTCCATAGGCATCTGTTCTGTGACTGAGATCCTGGGCAGAGAAGCTTCGGGGAGAAGTTGGTTGTTGAACTGCTCTCTAGAGCTGGGACGGGATGGGAGTGAGTTCCCAACACTAAGGTGTTCAGATATAGGCTGAGGAGTGCTTTCTCAGGGAATCTGAACAGACCCAAACATCAAAGGGCCTTTACACTTTCTACTAGGAGTTGGTTAGCTCTAACCAAGGGAATCTCGGTGTCAGTGAGGATGCTGGGGCCATCTTTGAGCAGATGGCACAATGATGCTGCTCAAGGTGAAGTTATTCCCCCAGTGAAACATCAGAGTGGGTACCACTCTGTGGAGACAACCTCCCCTTCCTGCCTGTAGGTAAGGCTCCCTGTGAACCTGTTCTGTCGAGCTTCTATTGTTAGAGCATAGACCACTGTTGCTGGCCACCCAAGCAGGAGGGGCCCAGTCCAAATCTAAAGACTGCTCTATTTTAGTTTTTCGTATTTGGGCATCTAGTCTCATGCTTTTCTAATTTTGCGCCTTATGAAAGGGCTCTGTTCTCTCTTGGCCCCCAGCCCCCGCCCCCTTTCACAGATCAAATAACAAGTGCACTGGACAGAGAGGAGCCAGAGTGAGAAAATGCATTTTAATAAAACCCCATTGATTTTTTTTTTTGTGGGTGCGAGTCAAGGAAAAGGCACCTAAAGAGTCTTTATCGCCTGCCATCTCCCCCCCTTTTCTCCTGACCCACTAGGGCAGTCAGTCACACATCGATTGGTTCCCAGCTAATAGATTGTGCCACCCGGTAGGGACCTCTGGGGACTAGCGGGGAACTGGAGGAGTCGCTCACAGCAGCCCAACCCAGAGTTAATCAAACTAGCAACAGGATCTCAGGCGCAGTGGCGGCGCGGCGGCGGTGACGGCGGCAGCAGTAGCAACAGCAGCAGCGACGGCGGCGGCGGCGGCAAGAGGCAAGGAGAGGTAGCAACGGCGGCAGCATTATGCGTGATTACTGACAGGCACCAGCTGCTGCCGCCGCCACAGCCTCTCAACACTATGTGGACTCTCGGATCTAGAGGCAGATTCCTGACTAATCCCAGAGGGCTGGCCCAGCCTGCGCTCTCCCGGCTGCTAGCAAGCGATGGCCACTCTTGTTAGCCCAAGTTGACGGAAGCCCGGTTGTGCCTGGGAGCCGAGAGAGAGAGAGGCTGTACTCTACAGAAGCGCAGCAGAGGAATGAACTGAGCAGCCAACATGTATGGAAATTATTCCCACTTCATGAAGTTTCCCACCGGCTTTGGTGGTAAGGACTTCACTTGCGCTTCACCGTGTGGAGTGTGAACCTGTCGGGGGTGGGGGGGGGAGAGGCCGGGGAGGAAACGGGATAATGTAGCTTGGAATCGGAAGGCCAGCGTGTATGTTCATATGCATGTGCAGTGGGGACACAGCGCGTTTCGTGGGTGCTTGTCCATGCAGAAGACAGAATGGTCCCAAGGTGAAGGCATGTTTGCATATCAGAAGAAGGTCCTGGGATATTTATGCGAGTCTCATCCAGCGTGTTGGAGAGGGTTTGAAACAAAGCTTTGCTACAACCCCACATGTCTGTGTGGGTGTGAAAAGTGAGAGTGAGGGAAATTGCTAAGATGTACCTATTATTTAATTTAATTTGTAATGAGGGGGGAAAAGTGATGTAAAAGGTTTTGCTTGGGCAAAAAAGTCCCGGAAATACTTTACAACAAGGGCAAGGTTGTTTTTACTTAAAAGCCCGTTTCTTTACAGTTGGATTTTCAGAAGGGAAACGTAGCCCTTTAATTTGCCACACTGTTTCCTCCCTGCTTTCTTCCCTTTTGATTTGCTAATAACCTCTTCTCTCCTCCCCTGCTGCTGCCCCCAATTCCACAGCAAGGGTTGCTGTCTTCATTTCCGCCCTGGGGGTCGAGATCTAGGGCTGGGGGTAGGGAAGGCCAAGCTCTGAGAACCTGCAAACTGTGGCTCCTCGTAGCCCAGCCAGGCAGGGGAGTCCCTCACTTCCCGCAGAAGCTTCAGGAGGCTGAGTTCACTGGCTGCCTTCATGCCTGGGGCACATCTGTCCTTAAGGACCCCTCCTCCCTTCAGGGACAGGAGTAGCCCAGACACCCAGCCACGTGTAAATGCAACCAGCAGCCAAACCAACTGACTTCTCATGTGTCTAGAGGTGGCATGGAGTTCATGTTCTTGGGAACCGAAGTCAGAGACCGTGCTCTATGGATCCTGGCAGACGGGATAAAGCAGATAGATTTGCAAGATCTTAAGAACTGAAGTCCCTGCTCTGTTGACCTCCTCTGTGAACAGGCAGCCAGTTTATCCAAAGGCCTGGGAGGAAAGTTTGCCTTCTTTACTGGACTGAGTCCTCACACACTGAGTGACACACCGCTGTCCCTTATTTGTTGGCTTTGGGTGAGGGGGGGTATCCCATTCCTTAGGGGTGCATCCAGTGACTCTTTGAGCCAAACAGGGGCTGGCCACCTGGAGACTGACTATGAATGACACACTACCCTTTGCACTGGGGTAATCTCGTTAAGTACACACAGTCATGCTGTACTGTGCACAGTGGAAGAAGCATTAGAAGATTGCTGATTGGTCCCAGGGGCAAGGGGACATGGGAATTAGCACAGGGTAAAGCTCAAGTTATTTGGACTAATTTGATGGCGGAGAGTGGTGGCCAATAATGTGGCCTGGCATGCGGCCTCCGGGATGATGTCCTGGCTCTTCTCCCCTCCCATCTCAGGCCTCTTCAGGGCTGAGAACAGTTTTTCTCCTTATTCGTGAGCTTGGTTGTTTGCGGCTCATGTTTATCTCCTGCTAGATCCTTGAGACCCTCAAGGTCTGTGAAATGATAGCTTCAAAACAGAAGGGAGAGGGACTAGTCTAGAATTCCTTAGCGAGGGTCAAGGATGAGGCCTCATTTGTGTAGACCCCAAGCTGAGGCCTAAAGGAAGACAGAGATTCAACAAGGCGGTAAAGGGTAGAGTTGCCAATTATTGTCAGAAATGCCCCCATGCTCTCATTTAAAGCAGAATTGCTTTCACTTGATGTAGCATGCACACACAGACATACACACACACAGAGACAGAGACAGAGGCATTGAGAGACAGAGAAAAAGAGACTGCTGTTTTTGGTCCTTAGTTTTGTTTTTTTTTTTAATCATTTATCTTTGTGATCTCAGGTAAGCTACCGAACCTCTCTAGGCCTACACATCTTCAGTCTCTAAAGTGGACTTTGTTATTTCATTCTTAGAGTTTTGTTTTGAGAATTAAATGAGATAGCCAGTCCATGAAGAAAAAAGCAGTACCTGTACACTTGGTACCAAATACAAATGAATATTTCCATTCCTCTCATTTTGCTCAGAAGCCAACATGCAAATTAACTTAAATACCAGATATTGCTGTAGAATAATGTATTGGGGATCTGGAAAAATGTACAACTGAATCTGCAAAAAACCCACACGTTTTGCTGGCTTCAGTTGCCATAATTGTGGAGGCTCCAGTCTTTAGTGTCATTGGGTTTCAGATCTGGCATAACACGAGAAAGGGATGTTTAAATGCTTGCTTCTAATGGTGCTTTTCGTTGTCATGCCTAGGAAAGGAATGGCTTGTTTTGCTTGGTTCTGTTCATGTTTTCCATTTTGTTTGCATGAGCCAGTTAAGAGGAGGCCTACACTCAAAGCCAAAGGCTTGCCCCTTCCGTAAAGAACTCACAGTGCGGGAGGTGGATCCCGATGAAGGCTTGGGAAACCTGGGGATACCACATGCGCCATAATGCCTCTGCCTTCATAACTACACTGGCGGGTAACTCCTGCCCTTTCACACATTAGCAAATGGACCTGCAGAAGGTTCTGGGGTTCTGTAAGAATGTCTAGGGCAGCAATGTCACTGTTGGGAAGTAACATTCATGTCTGGACCGTGTTTATGGTGTGCCTACAAAGAGGCTGAGGGCCAGTGATCACAGGGATCTGCAAAGTCACTGAGTTTGGACTCTGCTCTGTATGCTAGAAGAACTGTTTTCTCCTTCTTGCCTAAGTTTTGGGTCGCCAGTTGTACAGAAAACAAACAAACAAACAAACAAAACTTGTTTCCCCAGGATGCGTCCCCTTGCAAGATCTGAGATAAAACTTTGTGATTCCCCATCCAATTGTGCACTAATCCCAGGGTAAAGAAGCTAAGGGTCAGAGATGACAAGCACCTACAACCCAGGGACCAGCCATCAGTGCTCTGCTGGGGCCAACCCAGCAGCAAGCAGGCTGGCTGACACCGCTTGCGTTACTAACTTCCTTTAGAGAAGAGTAGCCGAGGGCTTTGGGAGGTAAAGCCAGAAAAATGGCACAGCTGGCCCTTAAAGCTAGATAGTCCGGCTGCAGGTCTGTGCTGTGCAGAGCTGCCTCTCGCAGCTTTTAAAGTGGACACACTTAACTTGCAAGGATAGGGGCAGCCGTCCACCTCACTCCAGCCTGGACAACCTGGCTGATCACTGACTGCAGAATAGCTTAGGAGCAACAGGGACCTGATGGCTTCTTGGGGCCCTCCTGATTTGTCAAGAGTCCTGTCCACCTGACCTGGCTCTTGGTGTAGAAACTGCCCCCTTTCAATTTGAGAACAGCTACAGAGGAGAGCGGAGCTGGCAGTGTTTGTGTATGTATGCATACACACACGTGCATATTTTCCAGAACACATTCCCCCTCCCCCTGCAGATGTGTGGGTGGTTAATTGAAAGCTACCATGGGTGTAAGTGGTTAAGGTTTGTGTAGGATGGAATGACTGTTTATGAGATGTAGGAAGGCGCACATTTAGGATAACTATTTTCTGAAGCATTTACAAGATTACAAAGAGATAGACAGATCAATAGAAACCAAGAGGAGAAATCTTTCACTTTCCCCGTGGTATCATATTGGAGCCTGAGGAGACCCAGGCTTTAGCCCTGAGTGTCTGATGTTGGGGCTACTGAGGGAAGCTGCTGCTCTCCTTTCTGGTAGGAAAGTGGATGACACAGATTCAGAAAACGGAAGGCATTTAGTTTTTAGAATTCCTGGGGTTGGATGGCTTTCGTAAGATGAACCCAACCTTAGGTCAGTCATCCTCACAAAAGGGAGACAGCAGTGCCATTTACCAGGTACCTACCATGTACCAAGCACTCTCTGGGGCCACAACATGCATATGCTAGTTTGTACTCCCCGGGATCCTTGGAGATAAGACACTGTCACCAACTCTCACACTTTGCAGACGGGAAAGCCGAACCCTTAAGGACGTGGGCAAACTATCCCAGGTCATCTCGTTGGTAAGGAGCAGAGTCCAGGTGAGATGCAAGTCTAAGTGATTTAGGCCAGAGCTGCTAAACTTGATCTTACACTGTGGCCACACCCAGGGAGGGGTGGTGGTGGAGTAGGAGGTAGAAAGGAGTTCCAGATCCTCCTGGAATGGGGAGTTATCTATAAGAACAACTTACTTATTTTTTCCTGTATTATTTACAACTTGATTGTGGTTCAGAGCTCTTTCTTCTTTTCTTTCTTTCTTTCTTTCTTTCTTTCTTTCTTTCTTTCTTTCTTTCTTTCTTTCTTTTCTTTTCTTTTCTTTTCTTTCTTTGTTTCTTTCTTTCTTCCTTAAATCATTGTAGCAAAAGAATAAAATATCTTAGAAGAGAGACAGTGAACTAAACAGAGGTTTAGTTTTCCTCCTTTATGTGGATCACATTTTATTTTATTTTAACATGTGCTGTTTTTTTTTTTTTTTTTTTTCCGTTTTGGGGCAGGGGTTGGCCAGACAGTAAGCAGTATCCATTTTTACAGGCCATACTGCATCTGTGAGAGGTTCTTACATCAACCCTTATAGTGAGAAGCAGCTATAGATATGGCCGTGCTCCAGCAAGGCTGCTGGGCCCTAGGGGAATCTCTCTAGAGAAGTTTTATTTCCATTTCAGATTGCCTTTCCAGAGAGTCGTGATTTCCAACACCCCGGTTGTAAAACACTGTTCTTCTGCTTCCTCTGTCACAGAGCAGAGTTCTCAGACAAAAGCATCCCATAGGTCACCTGCCCCTGATCATCCAGTGACGACTCTTAAGAAAGCACACACGGCTTGGCCTGGATGTGGGGATGTATGCTATCTTCACATTCACTTTCACCGTTCCCTTGGAGCAACCTGAGTGGGGAGAAAGAAGAGCAGGGCAGGCAGAGCTAAGCCACAGCGTCCTCCCCACCCCGCTAAACACTTTGAGTGGATAAGCACTGACCTACAGTTGTAACGATTCAATTTTTTTTTTTTTTGAGCATGGAAAACTATAAATATGCAATAGAAGGTTTGTTTCTCCTTTCCACTCACCATTTGGAGACTGGCATTAAATCTGGTTGGAATTCTGTGTGTACATTGTTTCCTTACAATAGGGATGTCTGCCCTTAAAGGATCAGACTGTCCACCGGGACATGCTGAAGTAGGCATGACCTGGACTTGGCTCCTGCTTCCAGAGGACTACAAGTTAGCACACCATTCCAGGGCAGGGGCTCAAGAGGCTGACATGATTAGGGACTTCCCACCCCTGTCTTCCAAAGCCCTTGTCAGTAGGGCAGGGACCTTGCTAAGTCCTGACCCCTGTTTTCTCACGTTTGAATTAAAGCCCCTAGAGCCCCTGTTCCTGTTGTCAGCTGCTATGCCTAGAAGAGGGCAGGGGTGGGGCACAGTAAGGATTTCTGGGTTAAAGGTCACGTCAAGCTCCTGTTAGGATTTCAGAATTAATATTTGAATTCTAAAACTGGAGAAACCTGTAATCTTTAAATCAAAGGAGCATTTACAAGAAGTTAGAGAACCATCAGGGAGAGTGCTCAATAAATATTTTAGGCTGTTTGCTTGAATTTCATTTTTGGGACTCATCATCTTCATCTTTCTTTGCCATTTTACTAGTCAGCAGTGGGAAGGGGAAGGAGCCTCGTGGAGGACTCGGGGTTTAGAGCACCCGTGTTTTCACAGGCCCAACAATGAGTGGGGCAAAGCAGAGGTCAGAAAGCCTGGAAGTAGTATCTGGCACTGATGGCCTGTCCATCCATCCATCCATCCATCCATCCATCCATCCATCCATCCATTCGCCCATCCATCTACTCATCCATCCACCCATCATCCATCCATCTATCTATCCATCCATCCATCCACCCATCATGCATCTACCCATCCATTCACCCATCATCCATTCATCCATCCATCCATCCATCCATCCATCCACTCATTTATCATAACATCTAAAGACCTGCTGTGTGGAGGACACGGGAGCAGGGGACCAGTCCCCTGCTTGGCCTGCTGGAGTATACACACAGTCCCCAAAGTCTTGAAAACATTTGAGGCTCCATTATTTCTGGAAGCATACCTCAGGCTGAGTTTAAGTGTCATGGCCTGAAAGATACAGGTATTTAGAACCTAACCACAGATGAAGCTGGGGGCAACGTTGTATAGGAACGCAGTTTACAGTAATGTAAGGTGACAACGGTCTTTGAAAAAGTCTATCCTTATTCAGAGGCTGGGAGACCTTGAACAAGAAGCCCAGAGAGATGGAGGCCATGGGTTGTAGAGCTGTGGTGGGTAGGATTAATGTTCAGCAACATCAGCAGTTGAAAAGTTATTTCTTGGTACCCTGAGTGCCTGCCTCAAACTCCCATCGGCACGTGGCTAGAAGGGCTCATGGTACCCATGCTGGCAGATTATGGGCCTTGCTTGTGGGGTAGACAGGTTTTTGTCAGGGAGATCTCCTGGTACATCTCATTTGTTAGAGGGCAAAGTCATACCCATCTGGACCAGCCTGGCCTAAATTGGCCCTGGGCAGGAAAGTAATGTGCCAGCAAAACTTTTGAAAGACTGTGGAACAGACCCAGTTAGACCCCGGTTTTAAGCTATTCACAGTCCTGACTGCAGTAGTTCATAGCAAGCCCTCTTCAATGGGCTGCATAGTCATCAGCAACTGATCTGCCTAGTGGGGCTAAGCCTTACCTTACAAACCACCCAGTACCAAACTGTAGTGGGAACAAAGCAGACAGTGACCTCAAAGGGAATGGTTCTATCGAAAAGGTTTGTCTTGGAGCCTGGCACATACATAGCACTCAAAAAAAAAAAAAAAAAAAAAGGTTTTGCAAAAGCCAGCAGTTGCTATGGAAATAGCAGCATAGAATCCTGAAGAATGTCATGACTATTACAATATG
>NC_034594.1:140083388-140089631 GCF_900095145.1 Mus pahari
TATATGTATATATATATATATATATATATATATATAGTCTTATTGATTTATGACATAATCAATTGAGAAAGGTGATTCATGTCATAGGGCACTGGGGAGATGGCACTTTCTGAATGAGTGTGAGGATGAGATTAAGAATTCCCAGAAGACACTTAAAAGCTGGACACAGAGAGTGTCTACAGGGGGATGAGAGGAGGAGCCAAGCGAGGGAGGCGGAGCCAGTGGAAGGGGAGGCGGAGCCAGGAGAGGAAGCTCCTGGCAAACCAGCTTGACAAAACTAACCTAAATACCACCTCTGCCTCCTCGACCACCACCAAAGCGAGCTTGTCTCCAATAAGGTGAAAACTGACACCGAGGCTGCCCTCTGACATCCACACACGCTCATTCAGATGTGATTGCATACCCACTCCAGAATCTGTACACATTCACAAGTAATAAACGCAAGAGAACTGGTTATGGTATAAACTAGTTTGTATTTGCTGATTTACAAAAAAATAAAATAAAGAAGGTTTGTTAAGCAAATAAACTGGAGAGAGAAGCATTGAGCCTATTTAAGATACATCTGTTTTCAAGCAATTTAAAAAGCATAGTAGGAGTGTCATTAGCATATTAACGGGGTGTTAATTACAAAGGAGTCTTTTAACGCAGGTTTTATAAAATCCCCACTTAGTAACCATTAGCTTACGGTACTTGAAACACAAACTATTCACGTGTGTTACTTGGAAGTAATAAAATTGTAATTTAAAAGTAATCTGCCAACTTGTCACGAATTTAAACTGATTTTCCTCTCAATTGATCCAAATGAGTGAGGTTTTGCTATAATTATATATAATGCTGGTAATAATGAGGCTGATTATCAATCTTTCCCTGCTTTTCACCACTCCATCATTACAGATTTTAGGGCGGGAGTGGAGGGAGTTGGGAGGAATGGGGGAGGGGAGGGAAAGTGGAGGAAAGAGAAAAGACAGAAAAAAAATCCCCTCATCCCCTCATCCCCCCACCCCCCGCCCCCACCCCCACCTCCCAGCACTGGAAGAAACCACCCCACAGCCTCTTCCTGAACTGATTGAGTTTAGGCAGAACTGCCCGCAGGGGCTAGGCAAGGCTGTTTGCCTCTGCCTCTGGTCCTGGCTGGGCAGCAAGCGTGTACTAGACCAGCAGCAGCGCATCTTTTTGGTCTCATCCTTCTTCCCCTTCTCAGGGGCCACAGCCATAGCCATAGCCCAGGGCAGAGCACACCAGAGACAGGCAGGCTCATTTCTCCGTGTTTTCTACTCTGGACAAATTCCTGTTTCTTCCCTCTTAAAAAAGCCAGGAAAGGCTTTGGCAGGACGGGCTTCTAGCTGGACCCGCTTGGGCTTGGGCTTGGGCTTCTCATCACCCGAGAGTCTCATTTCTAATACCTTATTTTCCACACCTGTGGATATCCAGCTCTGCCCTAGACAAGTGGGTATAATTTTTTTTTTTGTCCAGCCCTGATATTGATGGGAAAGTGCTTTGGAGAAGGTCAACAATGATTCAAATGTAAAGAAGTATCTGAGCAGACCCTAACTCAGGATGGCTCTTCCGTGGAAGGGTGGGCGGGGCAGGGAGGGGCCCTGCAGAAGGGAACCACAGCTGAGGTTTGAACTATGAAGGGCTGGAGTCAGGACTAGGGGTGTCCTGTGAAAAAGAGTCAGGGTCAGGGTTATCCTGAGAGAGGCCAAGAGCTGAATCAGGAAGAAAGCGGGTAGATCTTAGGACTCTGTTAGCAGCTACTGTTGTACACCAGAGGCACTGGATTAAACCTAAGCCCTGCTGCTCTCCTTGGTCTCAAATGCCTTATTCCCTTATGTAACTTGTTCAATGCCACCGTCTCAAAGGTTTTACATCCACACAAACAGAGACAATCAGAGTACCAGCCTCAAAGTGTCCAACACACGTGTGTGCACGAGAGTATCATAATGGAGCCCACTGCTCCATACAATGAATATAAGATATATATATATATATATATATATATATATATATATATATGCATCCAAGCGCTGTTGGCATGAGGTGAGTTGATGTAGGGAAAGTGTTGAGAGCTCTGTCTGGCTCCGCAGCAGTTCCTCAATAATATTAGCTATCATTGTCATTCAGGAGAGGAGACAACACAAAAGTGTCAATTAAAGCCCTTCATATGGCAGTCCCCTGCAGAACTCACTCAGCAGCCTGGCTGCCTGTGTCTTCAGCGCCAAGCAGGGAAAGGATGTGTAAGTGTTTCTTTAAACAAAGAACAAGCCAGGCATCACACATTCTGATTGTGTCCTTCTACTGGATGAAAGGAGGGGAGGCTTGGGTGTGGGCTTGTCCCCACCGTGGGAGAAACAGAGTGGGGCAGAGCTCCAGGATGCTCCCCCTCACCCCAACTTATTGTGGAGAATCCAGTCCCGAGAAGCTGCCCCCTTCCCCATGGGTGGGCATTAGCCATTATCAATGGCTCATGACAAGGCGCCTTGCCCTCCTGAGGAGGGATGCCAATGGGAAAACAAACTCTCCACCCTGGCACAGCAGCAAAGGGGTGGGCACGCCACGCCAAGCCATTTGCTCCCTTGTCTGGCCAGTCAGAAAGACTACAGGCTTGACATTTTACTTTCATTGGCTGAGGATTGGTTGCTAAGCAACCCCTTACCTTGGTAAGAATTCTGTAAGTCCCAGTACTTCTCTCTTCTCTTTCTCAATATCTGTCTCTTCTTCCTTTATCTCTGTTTTCTATTTCTTTCCCTCCTCTCCCTCTCTCTCCCTCTCTCCCTTTCTCTCTCTCTTATACATGCACACACTTCATTTGCTATTGATAGATCTCACAGATTTTGTGTTTGATAACTGAAACACTGATTTCTTATTCAAATAATTTCATTTATTAATACTACATTCATATATATTTCATATTTATATACAATATAATAGTTATATATTATATATATTAGTATACATCATATATATATCAGAAGTTTCAATGTTCAATAATTAGCCAACAAATCATATTTTGAGCACATAAACCATATAACTACAAACAGTTTATAGCAGGGGTGCCCAACCTTCTGACATTGTGGTGTGACGTTGGGGTCTACAGATGTGTGGGATAACATCAACACCTACTTCAAGATGCATGTGGCCTGTGCTGGCGGGACAAGCAAAGAGGTGACCGACCCCTGGTCACCAGGAATCCTGAAGAGAAGTCATTAAAACTGGTCTCTGTGTCACGCTGAATTATGAGATGATAAGAGGGGATGTAAGGAGGGCATTGGGGCACTGGGGTGACAGAGGAGCACCTTAGGCTATTTATGTACCAGTCATTCAGAAAATTCAATATTAAAAATCCCAGTATGGTCAACTGGTAGTGGCATACGCCTTTAATCCCAGCACTTGGGAGGCAGCAGCAGGCAGTCTACAGAGTGAGTTCCAGGACAGCCACAGGGCTACATAGAGAAACCCTGTCTCAAAACAAACAAAACCCGGTCTTCCTGTATCAGTGCTCACTAAGTGTCTGGCAAACACAGAAGTGGATGCTCACAGTCAGCTATTGGATGGAACACAGGGCCCCCAATGGAGGAGCTAGAGAAAGTACCCAAGGAGCTGAAGGGGTCTGCAACCCTGTAGGTGGAACAACAATATGAACTAACCAGTATCCTCAGAGATCGTGTCTCTAGCTGCATATGTAGCAGAAGATGGCCTAGTCGGCCATCATTGGGAAGAGAGGCCCCTTGGTCTTGCAAACTTTATATGACCCAGTACAGGGGAATGCCAGGGCCAAGAAGAGGGAATGGGTGGGTAGGGGAGCAGGGCGGTGGGGAGGGTATAGGAACCTTCGGGATAGCATTTGAAATGTAAATGAAGAAAATATCTAATAAAAAAAATAAAAAGAAAGCCTTACGGGAGCTTTCACTTACATTGGACTAATTCATTTTCAGAGCTAGATACTGAAGCCAAGACTTTGTGCAAGGCAGGCATACCCTATCATCAAGCCACACTCCCCACCCTTTGATCTCTACAAAACCAACCTTCTTGCGGGGCGGGGCTCTCCATTTCCTTGCAGCCCCTTTCACACCCCCTACAGACTACTAAGTCTTCCAGCTGCTGCCTCTGGGCTCTGGATTTCAGGGACTCTCTTTGGTCCTCCGAGGCAGGCATGGTTATATCAATCCACAGAATTCCTCAGAGAAGCACAAGAGAACTTAGGTTCTAAGAAGAGGAAGAGACCCAGGAGCAGGCACACACAGAGGACACAACAAGGAAGTTAGCCTGAATGACTGCTAATGGCAGTTAGCCTGAATGAAGGAGAATGGACCGTGCCAGCATCCTCATGTTGGGCTGTCAGCACATTAACTCTGATGAAGTAAAGTTTGTTGTTTAAGAAAGCAAGAGTCTACATGGCTGTAAGAGCAGATCCTAGAGGTCAACCCAGGGCAGGTTTCTATGTCAGAGCCACAGCACATATAGACTTTTGGAAAGAGATAGTGTTCTTTCTTTATTCTATATACTCTTGTCACCATTTGGCTCTCTAATGATACTCAGCTTCTTAAACTATACTTGCTAGACAGCTTGAAGGCCTAACAAAGTCAAGTAGGTGATAGCAGGGCCCCCATAGCCAGTGGTTAAGCTTGGACCATTCCAGACTCCCATCGCCTGTCCTTTCTCTCCAGTGCTTGAAACCTATACTCCACTCATAGAAGCTAGCTGGAAGAAACACAGAGGTTACCAAGCTCCTGGCTGGGAGAAATGAGGCCCAGGGGAAGAAAACCCGACAGAAGGCATCCTCCTGAGGAGTTCCCATCAGTTAAGTCATTTTATAAAGAAGCTGCTGGTTGAAGAAAGAAAATGAACTCCGTGGAGTAGTCCAAAGGCATTGTCTAGGTTTCTGGGCAGTTGTATTACAAGTGATTGAAGATCAAGATGCAGGATGAGAGAGCTAGCGAGGTAGCATGGTACAGGGGCGGGATCCTCATATGGAGTCAGCCCAGGCCAGCGACCGTTTCAGCTCATCCCTACGGCTGTTCCAAGGTACCTCAGACTGGCTGGTTCATAAATAATGGCTTCTTTTACTTATAAATCCTGAGGCTTCAAAGTCCGAGATCAAAGCCCTGACAGGTTCAGTGTCTATGGAGGGCTGGCTTTCTACTCTCATCGGGGCACTCGGTGAATTCTGATCCTCCTGTGATGGAAGGAGTAGAAAAGAGACAAACTCCGTGTCCTCACATGCAGAAGAGATTTGGAAAGGCTCGCGGCATTCTGAAGCTCCTGTAAGAAGGCCATTGCTCCATCCATGAAGGTGCAATCCGAGGCTTTCTTCAGGCCCCCAGAACTTGAGTTTTGAGTTCTGTGGTGTGGTTTGGAGGTACATACATGGTCAACCCATAGCAGAGTTCAATATCTTTGCTAGAAGCAAAACCACCATTGTCAAGACATTGTGAGGGTCAGAGTTCCAAAACCATTTGTGCAAGAAGCTCTTTGAATTTGATTGTTTTTGAAAGTCTTGTTATAAGTTGTCTACCCCCTTCTGAGCTCATTGACTCATCCGAAGTAAACCACCTTAATTTTAAAAAAAATTGTACTTATTTATTTGTTTGTGTGAGAGCACGTATGTGAGTGTGTGTGTGTGTGTGTGTGTGTGTGTGTCTGTGTTCATCTGCTGAATACATGTGACATGGCACATGTGGGAGATGAGAATGGCCTACAGAAGTTGGTCCTCTCCTATTGTGTGAGGCCTGGACAAAGTAATCACGTCATCAGGCTTGGCAGCAGGTGCCCTTTCCCGGGGAGACTTCTTGCTGGCCCCGTACCTCTCTATGACAGTTAAAAACTGGACAGGAATTCAGTGCTTCATCCAATCCCAACAACCCTCCTGCCTCTGCAGTTCACAGTCAAACTGCCTTCAGTTTTACTAGCCATAGTAAGAGTAAGCTCTCCCCTCCCCTCCTTCCTTCCTTCCAAGAACAATGAACTCTCTATGAGGTATATTGTTCCTTGGTTCATTTCCATGACAAAGTACCTGAGAAGAAGCAACCACTTAAGGGAAGAAGGGTTTATTTTGGCTTCAAGTTCAGGGGTTGCAGTCCAGAACAGCAGGAGAGGCAGTGCAGCAGGACTAACCTCTGTCTGTGGTGTGGGGCTGCATTCTCATATCTTAAACAGAGCAGGAAACATAGAAAGAGAAATGCCAGTAGCAGATGAACACACACACACACACACACACACACACACACACACACACACACACAC
>NC_034594.1:140089731-140100671 GCF_900095145.1 Mus pahari
CACTCACACACACACTCATACGCACTCACATACTTGTTCTCACACAAGCAAGTAAATAAATAAAACAATTTTTATTTTTTTAAATGGGCATTGTCCTTCATTGCCCCTATTTGGTTCCGAACCCCCACCCCTGGGTTATAATGCCTAATTTAGGGCAAGTCTTTCCCCCTCAGTTAACCCTCTCTGGAAACAGACTTGCCCAGGTGTGTCTTCTCAGTCTAGTCAAGTTGATAATGAAGATTAGCCATTATACTTTGTATCTCTCTAAAATCAATTCATTGCTTCTAAAAAATTTTAAGTTCCCTTCAGAATGATATAATTTTAGACAAAAGTAGAATGTTGGGTCCAGGTAGGGATGAGTGTGGGGTCTTGAGTTGAGAAAGTTCTCTGCATAAAACAATTGTTCCCTCTTTAATTTTTTTCATTCTCTCTCTCCCTCTCTCTCTCTCCCTCTGTGTGTGTGCGCGTTTGCGAGTTTAAATATGTAAACCCACATGCCACATATATGTACAGGAGTCAGAGGACAATTTGTGGGAGCCAGTTTTTTTTTTTTCTTCCACTAAGTGCGTTCCAGGGTTTGAACTCCAGTCTCTAGATCTAGCAATCTGTGCCTTTCCCAAGTGCGCCATCTTGCCAGCCCTAGAGTAACTCCTTTGCTTAGGGAGACCTTAGTTGAGGAAATAGAGGGGCCAAGGGAAACTCAGGTGGGCATCGTCCTAGTGGGTATTTATATTTACAACCTATTCCACAGTTACTTTCTGATGTCTCTTGCTCAACTCCAGAACTCTAATAGGGGAAGGTTGTTCCCTGTCTCCTAATCCTGGTACTGATTGCTCTGGACCCAACCTACCTCACATAGAGCGTAGCTCACAGGACGGGTGTGGACCTGGGCAGCTCCTCCTGCAGGCTGTGCTGACCACTCTGCTTTCCCACTTCCTGTCCCTGTATATAACGAGGTGCACCACGGAGCAGAGGGCAGCGATTTTGCGTGCACGTCTTTGCATCTGACCTTTCACATCAGCCACCCAGAATGGGCTGCTCCTGCTGTGTTTTCTTGACTCCTGTTTTGCAGAGTCTCAGCTTTACATCTCCGCTGGAGAGAGAGCTCCATGGTGGGCTCTCAAGATGGCAGGAAAGCACCCACCCATCTCTTTTGTCTTGTATTAGTTACTGGCTACAGGAAACGTGGTTCAACTGAGCCTAGAAAAGCAGCTTGTGATAATCACTTGGTTGTTGCTCCCAGGCTCCCTGAACCTCTTCCATAGGTGCTAATGGCAGTCATGCCATTAGTCATGCCGACTGGCATACGGGCTAGTGGACTGAGAAAGGGAACCTTGGCGATGCTCTGGTACCTGTTTTCTCTGTTCCTCACATGGGCATTGACTTGCCTTGCCTGCCTGACTGGCCCAGGACACAGTCACAGAGGCCTGGGACTCGTGAGCCGTGTCATGGTTTGTACTTGACTGTGCATCTTGGTCTGGCTACAGTGGATGCAGACGTAACCTCTGAGAGCTAAGACATCATGAAGTTACCCTCTCCTAGGCCAGCCCCTCTCCTATTCCTGCACTTTACTTATCTGAGCAAGTAGTATTTGTAGACGTGGCCCAAAGGAGGGAAAGGACCCAGGAAACAAACTTAGGGATGGCTAGGCCTGTGTCCACAGGAGCCCTAGCGTTGCTTCCTTAATGTCTCACTGTATGTTTTTCCTTTCACAGGCTCCCCTGGTCACACCGGCTCGACATCCATGAGCCCTTCGGTAGCCTTGCCCACGGGGAAGCCAATGGACAGCCACCCCAGCTACACAGACACCCCAGTGAGTGCCCCCCGGACGCTGAGCGCTGTGGGAACCCCCCTCAATGCTCTCGGCTCTCCGTATAGAGTCATCACTTCTGCCATGGGTCCACCCTCAGGAGCACTGGCAGCTCCTCCGGGAATCAACTTGGTGGCTCCACCCAGCTCTCAGGTAGGTTATATTTCTCCAAGGCTAGTTTAGTCAATCCTCGAGGCCTGAGGCTGCTCCTATCGGGTAGATCACAGACTAGTCTCCTGCTCTCTCCTGGAGCAGGAGCCATAGACAAGTGCTCACTGAGGGCTTGCTGAAGCAATTGCATTGGCTCCGGAGCCTGCTTTCCTTCAGAACCTCACTGTCTGTGCCTTCAGTTCAAGAAATTCTGTGACCTCACAACAACTTGAGGTCCCAGAGACTGGGACCACAAGGGCACGTTCCTGGTGGGCTTAATGGCTTTGATTTCAACACCTCTCTGAGGGTGTTTGTAGAGACCCCCCTTTTGTTTTTTCTACTTCAATGAGTATCGAGGGCAGTGGTTCTCAGCCTGTGGGTTGCAACCCCTTAGAGGGTTGATCAACTCTTTCATAGGGGTCGCCTACGACCATCAGAAGATACAGGTGTTTGCATTATGATTCATAACAGTAGCAAAACTGCAGTTATGAAGTACCAATGAAAATAAGGGTTGCAGTATTAGGAAGGTTGAGAGCCAATGATCTAGGGGCTTGGAGAAATGGCACTGCCAGCAAGGTGCCTGCCATACGAACATAAGGAACTATGTTCAGACTCTCAGACTCTACCAGAAGGGGGTGGGGCATGGCAGCATGTGTCTGTAGTCCCAGTGCTGGGATAGGAGGACCTCTAAGGGCTTTGTGAGCACCTATGTCAACCTCTGGCCTCAGTACATATGTGCACTCATGAATGGTTATATACAAACAAGTATGTGGGCAATGAGATACTATATACTTTTGTTAAAGGGAATATATACAGAAATGATCAGGACAAGTCTTTGTTAAGCATTTTCAACTGAGGGGAAAGGCAGGTACTGCACACAGACAAATCTAGAACTAGGTATCCATACATCCATGTGTGTCTGAGACAAAGAGTCAAGATGAAAACTTGACCTGAATTCTGAGTGTCTCCTGCTGCAGTGGAAAAAAGGTGTATCCCACATCAGACCTGGGACACTGTGCTCTGTGACACCCCCAGGATGACCAGATGACCTTGACACACCAGGATGACCAGATGACCTTGACACCCCCAGGATGACCAGATGACCTTGTCTTCCTTCTAAGATTGCCAGCTTTCCTCTCTTAGACGGGTTGGCTAATGCTACAATAATGTTATATGGAAATATAATCCCCAGGCTGGGATGCTCAGTGACAAAGGGCCCTTACTGCTCTCACGGAGGACCTGGGTTTGGTTCCTAGTGTCCATATAGTGGCTCAAAATTGCCTGTAACTCCCGCTCCAGGGTAGCCAATATCCATATCTGGGGTGTCTTAAAGCATCTTCAGATGCTGCACATGTGAAATACATCCATAGACATAGGCAAAACACACACACACACACACAAACACACACACACACACACACACACACACAAAATAAAAACTCTTTAAAGAAAAACAATTTCTGTTATCAAAGCTTACAAAAACAAGTATTGGCCTTCTCCTTTAACATGCCCGTGCTTCAAATGGGCCTAGCCTGCTAGTCCCCGTGTCTTAGGCTAAAGGAGCAACAGCCAATCAGGGAAATGGTTCATCATGGTCTTTCAGATGAGTGCTGTCTTAGTTTCTTTTCCTGTTGCTGTGATAAAAGTCTCTGGACAAAAACGACTCATGGCAGAAAGGGTTTGCTTTAGCTCACAGTTCTGTGTCTCAGTCTGTCCGTTATTGTGAAGAAGTTGAGCCACATTATAGCCATAGTCAAGAAGCTGAGAGCAGTATAGACCAGTGCTACTACCAGTGCTCAGCTTGCTTTCTCCACGATTATACAGTCCAGTAACCCCTCCCCAAAGGACAATGGGCAGGTCTTCTCACCTCGACTAACATAACCAAGATGAGTCCCACATGGACAGCATGACCAAAGAAAACCATGGAGATGATTCTGTTATTGGCGAATGGAGAACCAGGCTGTCCCTATTCCAGACAAGGGCACAGCACAAAGGGTATGGAGCATTAGGAGTGAAGATTTAGGAACAGAAATTTTACAAACTATACCTTCCTTTCTCCATGTAAACAGCCAGGACTCCTCCCTGCTCCTTCCTTCTGTGTACTTGTGGGGGTTGGGGGGGGGGCAGCATTGGTTGTCATTATGTTGCTCAGTTTCTGTATGTACATTATTGTGAATGTTTCTATGACTGTTTTTGATCAGGCTAACGTTTATAGGTTACTCATAGGTAGAGTGAATAAGCCAGCATACTCTAATATGGACAGTTACCATCCAATCACCTGAAGGTCAGATTAGGAAAAAAGGCTGGTAATCCAAACAACTAAGAAAGAACTATCCTACAACCTAGGAGTTGTGTGTGTGTGTGTGTGTGTGTGTGTGTGTGTGTGTGTGTGCATTCCTGTGGGTGGGCAAGTGTGGAGGCCAGAAGTCAGCTTGGTGTTTCGTCCTCAGTCATTTCTCAACCCTACTTTCTGAGACAGGGTCTAAGCCTGGAGTACAGTCTCTTAGCTAGGCTGGTCAGCGGTCCATAGGTTCTGTCCATCATCGTTCCTAGCATGGGTAGGGGTGGCGCTCAGATGAACTCTACCACATATGGCTGTCACATGACTGCTGGGGATCCAAACTCAAGCTTGCTCAACAGTCACTTTGTCCATTGAATGTTCTCTCTAGTCCTGGGGCTGTGTGTATGTAATATTTTCCGGTCTTTGGTCTTGAGCTGACACACTGGCTCTTTCTCAGCCTTCGGCTCGCTGGTCTTCAGATGATAGCATGACCTTTCCTGGAGTTCGTTTGCAGATCCTGGGACAGGTTAGACTTCAAAATTGTGGGAGAAAGTTTCTTAGAGCCGGTTACCCTGACAACCCAGGAAATCAGGGTAGTGGGTATATAGGCTATATCATGCAGAACAGTCACGTGTTGTGTGAACTACATATGCAAGAACAAAACCCACAGGGAGCAGAGAAGAGACCATGCACTGCCTGATCATGGGTGCTAGGACCTCAGAAGTGGCAGTTGGAATGTATGTGCCATTCCCAGCCTTTCAGAATGAATGGGGTTTGTGTATTCACTTTCTTTTCTAGAAGCACATTTAAGGAAGGAGAGTCAAACAAAGCTTGACAGTTAGAAAGATGCATCTCAGTGTAGCGGTGAAAGTTAGGTTTTGCAAAGGGCGTTACCATTTATTTAAATAAATGAGTCGTAGTGGTTTCTGTCTGTAATCTTAATGCCTGGAAGTCTGAAGTAGAAAGATCCCTACAAGTTCAAGGCCAGCCTAGGAAACTGTGGAGTGAGTTTAAGGCCAGCTTCGGAAGCTGTATAATGAGTTCAAGGCCAGCCTGGACTACATAGTGAAAACCTGTCTCAAAACAAACAAACAAACAAACAAAACAAACAAAACAAAACAAAAAACAAACAATCCAAACCAAACCAAAACAACAACAACAACAAAAAACAAGAACAGAGGCTGGAAGATAGAACAGTTGGTAAAGTGCTTGCTGCACGAGATTGAGGGCCTCGATTCAGTCCCTAGAACTCACAGATAATGCTGGGTGTGGTACTTGTGTTTGTAAGCCCAACGCTGCAGAGGTGGATCCTGGGTCTCAGTGGCTAACCCGTCTAGCCATACCAGTGAACTCCAGGCCCCAGTGAGAGAACCTGTCTCAACAAAAGGAGGTGAAGAGCTACTGTGGGTGACTGCTGATGTCCGCATATAGGAATACACACACACACACACACACACACACACATGCACACACACAGACACACACACATGCACACTTACTAAATTAATGAACAAATGCAAACATAAGTAAAAAACTGTTAGCGAGGGCCTACATTGCGTGAGTGCTATTCGACACCACCCTGGTTTGGGGGTGTAAAAATGGTATAAATGTTGCTGAGCATTCAAAACAGATAAAATACTAAAATACTAAAGAATAAACAAGATAATTGAAAACAACAATCACTGTTATCTATGAAGACATATAAACCAGGGTAAGTTGGGAGAGTGACAGGTCCTGGGGGCAGAAAGCAGGCAGCATTGTCCCCCCGAGGCTGCCTTTAGCAATCACAGCAGAGTCTCCTGACTAAGCCAAACCTGGCCACTAAGTTCATCTCCACAGCAGAGTGTGTCGGAGCCGCTATTCCTGGGCCATATGCCTGTACAGAGGGATCGGGGTTGAAAGGTCAGCTGAAAGCTTCGGTGCTGGCCAACTGGGCTGTGTGCAAAAGCTGGGCCAAGTTTGGCTTTGGAAGCTATATTAAGCTTGCCAAATGCTGGTGAGGCAGCTCTCAAGCTGCGAGCTGAGCTCCGGGCTTGGGCTCCGGAACCACGCGCAACAGAACTTTGCCCAGTTAACCAGATGACACGCGGCTAAAAGCTTTGGTGTTAGTCACGGAGACTCAGAGACCTTGGGTGGGAATTGTTCCTGCATCCCGCCTTCTCTGCTCAGCGCTAGGTCTGTGGGAGCTGGCCACTGAAGCACGCACGCTCTTGTCCTGACCTGTGAGTACGACTCGGGAGTGTTGCGGGGAGGAAGTGCTTGCTCAGTGTGGGGCAGCAGACAGGGTCTTCCGCTCTGCTCTGCTCTGTTCCTTCTCTTTGCATTCCTATGAGTGCACTCTGGGTTTTCCATCTTGAGGAACCAAGGAGAAGTGAGCTGGCACAGAGTGGAAGGGACCGTGTGACCTTTCACAAACCACTTCAGCTTATTTCTGTTTGAGTTTCATTTTCTCTACTGTGGGGCACAAATGCTAGCCCTGATTTTCCTAAAAGGATTTTAATGAATGTCAAAGGACATGCGGATTTGAAAAGTGCTTTTAGAGGTCTTTAACGCCCTGTGGCAGCCAGAAGATACTGTTATTAATATTATTCTTACATGCTACATATTGAACACCAAACTGATCAGGTATAGCGTGTTACTGAGAGATTCCAGAGAAGTTTGTCTCAACCAGTAGTCACAGAACCATGTCCAATTCTAGGTACACATATATATATGTGTGTGTGTGTGTGTATACACACATATACACATATATAGGACTTACATTCATGACTGAAACATATAATATATATCATATATACAAGCCCTATATATGATACATATGACATATATGATTATGTGATATATGATTATATGATTCAGTCCCCTTTGGGAGGATCATAGTAGAAAGAGCAATGTCTAGATAACCAAGAGGCCACCTAAATACGTTATGTAGTCATCTAAGCTTCATATTTCAATGTATGTGTGTTCTCACACATATGCATGTGTGTGTGCGTGTGTGTATAAAATGCTGTATATTTGTTACTATAATTCTGTTGGAAAGACTCTTAAAAGGTCCCACAAATATTTGGAGTCCCCCACTTCTTTCTCCCCTGCTGACCCACACTGCCTGACTAGGATCCTATTGACTTGCTTTTGTTTTTGCTTGTTTTGCTTAGTAATTTATTGACCACTGAGTCCTTACCCTCTCAAATGTTTGCATTTTTTATAGCAAATATTTTCATAAAACTGAAAACATTACTGTTGGATTAAACCTAATGATTTATCCAATCTGATGATAAATAGAAATCAAACTATAACATCTTCAAAACAAAACGGTATTTGGGAGTCCAATTTACGTGTCTATTTTAAAAAGTCATGGCTAGCTGGACACAGTGGTGCTCACCTGCAGCGCTGTGCTTGGGAGGCAGAGGCAGGAAGATCGTTTCAGAGCTAGTCTGGGATACAGAGGGAGATGCTGTCTCAAGTAACAAATCCGATTTGGTTGAAGCATGTTCAGAATACAAGAAGCCTCAACTTTTTCATATCTAGGGAACACACATGTGTGCATGTGAACACACACACACACACACACACACACACACACATGATTTGAAAACCACTGGTCTACTCCAGAGAAGAGGAAACAATCCCTGCCAAGTGGTAGGAAGGACCTGGTCAAGATCTATAGTGAGGCTGGGCAGTGGTGGCGCACGCCTTTAATCCCAGCACTCGGGAGGCAGAGGCAGGTGGATTTCTGAGTTCGAGGCCACCCTGGTCTACAGAGTGAGTTCCAGGACAGCCAGGACTACACAGAGAAACCCTGTCTTGAAATAAATAAATAAATAAATAAATACAAACAAACAAAAAAAATCTATAGTGAGGAAGAGTAGGAAGCTAAACCAGCTTCCAGGTGGTAGGCTGGACCCATTCCAAAATTAGTGAATATTGGGGTCTGTACCCTGGAACATGGACACTACCCCAAACCTGGCCTGAGTGAAACAATTGAAGCTGAAGGAATGGAGCCAGTGTTCTGAAATGGCTCCAGAGGTATGCAGGAAGCATCAGCCACTGGGTGAATCTGCACAGAAAAGATGAGCCGGCGTGCTCCTGTCCCACTCTGAGGGCGCAGCGAGCCTGTGTGCAGTGGCAGGTCAGACCGCCTGCTGAATTTCAACTCTAAAGTGCCTGTTTCAGCAGAGTTATCTCTAATGGAATGAGACAGCCAAGGTTCAGGGACTCTGGGGCCAGGCAGCTAATAGGCCTGCATTGACGACAGCTGCCTTCCACTGCACGCACAACCGGTGGTCTCAGCCCACACAGGGCCCGAGCCAGCCAGAGGGGCGGATGGAGGAAAGACCCACTCGTCCTGAGCACTTTGTCCCACCACCATCGGAATTCATGGAGAAGTGGGAGAGGGGCTGCTGACTCAGAACGGGAAGAGAATGTATAAAACCGCTCTGTTCCTTCATGGGCTCAAGGGGGTGGGGCAGGAAGCTTCGAGGACGCGTGAGGGCTCAATGTCTCCTGCCAGCCCCAGTACCTTGGATCCAGGAGCCCGGGCACCTGGCACCAGGCAATTAGACCTAGTGTGTACCTAAGCGCGTCTTTCCCATCCTTCCTAGGTCTACTGCACCCCGTGCTTCACTGACTGAGTTTGAAAGCCATTATTCCTCTGCTCAAAATTTCCCTAAATTGCCATCCTCCTAGCCAGGCGGCTGAGTCTTCAAGGCTACCACGCCCGTCTCTCGACATCACCTGCCATACACATCTACCCCGTGGGCACAGTTGCTCCATAGGTTTTGGGGCGTCATGCCTTCACTCTCAAAGCCTTTACCCATCATTGGCCCACCCATCTCCTGCCCATTTGGGGGCAGGTTTCATCCCAAGTGCTGCCACCTTCAGAAAGTCTCCCCTGATCCCACAGTGTGTGCTCTTTCCTTCCTAAATTATCCTACCCAATTTTACTCAGCAACTCTTTGAGACGGTGCCTGTATCTTCTTACTTGTAGAACCTCCACAGCGTTTCAACGAACAAATAGAAAAACGATGGCGAGGCTAATTGTCTTCATATGAGAAACATAGGTAGCCCTTCATATGAGGAGCTATAGAGATGGCTCAGTGAGTAAGAGCACAGGATGTACATGCATGAGGACCCGAGTTCAAATCCCCGGGAAGAAGCTAGGTGTGGGATGCACCTTGTGTGGGATGGAGTCAGGAAGATTGCTGGGGCATACTTGTCACCAACCAAGCTCCAGGCTGAGCAAGAGAATAACGGTGGAATAATGGAACAGGATACTTGACATCTTTCTCTGGCATCTGCATACGAATAGGTATACACATCCAAAGAGTTCACACATGTATAGCCCTTCATCCTTACACAGAATAAAGATAGGAAGACCCCCTTGGGTTGTCACATGGACTTTCAGTATTAGATAGCAGTGATCGAGTTTCCCATAGGTGGTCACAATGCACTGATCACTCTTCTATGGTCGCTGCACTTGCAGAGCTAGGGAATGGGTGGGAGGCAGGGGGCTGGTGGTGTCTTCTTAAGATGGTGGCCTTTACTCCTAGGATCTTTCTTGGTCACCTGAGGATTTGGGGATAGAGTCACGATCAATTATAAAGTTCCATCTTTGGCAATGGTTCTCTACCTGTGGCTTGTGACCCCCTTGGGAAGGATCAAACAACCCTTTCACAGGGGTCACATAGCAGATATCCTGAGTATCAGATATTTACATGTAACTCACGACAGTAGCAAACTTACAGTTATGAAGTGCAAGAATGCTATGGTTGGGGGTCACCACAGTGTCAGGAACTGTACTAAAGGGCCCCAGCATTAGGAAGGTTGAGAGCCACTTTTCTTTGGGCTCATCTGATGTAAGGGCTTCTATTTGATGGACCCAAGTGTTCACTTATATCCTCTTAGGGTACTTAGGAAAAGTTGTTGCCTGGAACATACACTGTCACGATTCATGCCATGCTGTTGTTCTTTACCTGCAAAGGTATATGGGCGTCATTGGTGAAATGACAGAAAGCCCACAGTAAGAGCCTTCCTCGGACCCGCCATACAAGAAGCACCAGGCACCAGCCTGGGCACCATTTTCTCTTGAAGTTCCTAGGTGTAGGACCTCTCTGCACTATGCAGAAGCAGGATAATATACTGGGTGTGTGCTTCAGATAGTCTGGCTTAACCTCATGTAAAAGGAGGGAAAGGAATTCTTCCATCTCATGTTTTTATCCATTATACAAATTAATACAATATTTATAGCCTTTAACCCAGACCCTCTGTCTGTCTCCCATTCTCAATAAATATTTGCTGAGTGAATCGAAAAGCCAGTGGTTTTGAAAGGGGCCTATTGTGGTGCTATTGTAGGTTATGTTTTTAACTAATTGTTCTTCCTATGCCAACTATCCCAGAATAAGGGGGAAATCCTACCTCTGGTTCTGTTTGCACTTATAGTTACATGGTTAGACGACGCAATTCAGAAGTCAGGGATTCCGTGGACCCTGTATTAGCACTCAGATATTATCCTGGCGCTTCTAGTGGATATACATGTGCAGCTCCACATCATCTCCCTTTCTTTCAAGTCACCTGTACATTGTGCATGTGTGTGCCTGTCTGTCTCTTTCTCTGTGGGTATATGTTTGTGTGTGTGCCTATGCCTATGGAGGCCATGGGACAACTTCAGTTGTTCTTCAGGTGTCATTTGCATCTGTCTGT
>NC_034594.1:140100726-140112231 GCF_900095145.1 Mus pahari
CCCCCTCCCCCTCCTCCCCTTCTTTTGAGGCTGGTCTTTCACTGGCCTGGAAGCTGCCGCTTTAGCTAGGCCTGTCATCCTCAGAGTCCCAGGGATCCACTCCACATCCCAAGCACTGGAGTTCTGAACATTCGCCACCACAATTTGGCTTATTTATTTATTTTTTTTTTAAAGATTCTAGTGATTTTACTCAGGTTCTTGCACTTATTTAGGAAGCACTTCACTGACTGAGCCATCTCGCCAGCCCCCTCCCCAATACAGGTTCTTAATCGTACATATTCTGACTCCTCAAGAAGACCAAATGTCTTTGAGGACCAAGAGACAAACCTTCTAGGTTTTGTGACTCTTTTTGCTCAGCCGAGACCACTGTGCACCCTCAGGCAGGGGCACCGAGCTTGCGTGCACCTGTTTCCGACTGGATGACTGTTTTCTCTGATAACTCCAAAGCACTGAGCTTCAGTTTCTCGGACACTTCCTCAAGGGCACCAGGATAAGTGGGGAGGAAATGTTCACTTCTGACAAGGGATGGGGACCAGGAAGGTCAAGCTGACCTACATAGCCAGACAATCATACGCACCAGCGCCGTGCCATGGTGGGCAGAGCTTACTGGGCATTGCAGAGGATCTAGTATCTGGCTGTACAGATTTTGTATTTTCATGGAAAGGTCGTCTGTTAGTTACCACCAAGTTCAAAGCCAAACTCTGGAGTGTTCTGGCCATTTGCTGCTTGTCCTGGCTGGTTTTGTGTCAGCTTGACGAAAGCTGGAGTTAACACAGAGAAAGGAGCCCCCCTAAGGAAATGTCTCCATGAGATTCAGCTGTAAGGCATTTTCTCAATTAGTGATCAAGGGGGGAGGGCACCTTGTGAGTGGTGCCATCCCTGGGCTGGTGGTCCTGGGTTCTATAAGAGAGCAGGCTGAGCAAGCCAGGGGAGCAAGTCAATAAGTAACATCCCTCCATGGCCTCTGCATCAGCTCCTGCTTCCTGCCCTGCTTGAGTTCCAGTCCTGACTTCCTTTGGTGATGAACAGCAATGTGGAAGTGTAAGCTGAATAAACACTTTCCTTCCCAACTTGCTTCTTGGTTATGATGTTTGTGCAGGAATAGAAACCCTGACTAAGACTCTGTTGCTTAGTGATTTGAACACAGGGGCTAGCGTGCTCATAGAGATGAACCATGCACCAGTCCTTCTCTTGCAGTTCATCAGTTCATCAGGAAGCCCTAGATGTGCACTTTTATTTGCCTTTGTGTCTCAGAGCCCTGGGGAATGTCCAGTGATTGACGGATGAATGGGTTTGTGTGTGTGTGTGTGTGTGTGTGTGTGTGTGTGTTAGGGAAGGGACTTGTCTCTTAGAGTCTGCTCGTCTTGCCTGAGGGCCATAGCTCCTCCTGGTGCACTGCTGAAGCTGCAGTCAGTAGTTGATAAAAAATTTAAAATCACACAGCTGACATCGTCCCAAGTGTGCGGCGCAGAGCTTAGCTCAAGTAAAACACATGAATAAAAGAAAGAAACGCAAATGGCTTACTAGAGTGTTGTGACGCTCGGATTATGTTTTAGCGTCTAGAAACGATTTCTTTCATCTTGTGTACTTGTCCCATGGCCTTACATTCATGTCATAGATGAACAGTTTGGGGAACCCTGTACTTGGTAGTTACTTCTTGCAATGGAGCTAATCTCGCATGCACGCTCCTTGCAGGAGGCCCGTCTATCTGTGTCTTAGTCTTTGGCTTTTCTCTGTTTCTCTTGCAGCTCAATGTGGTCAACAGTGTCAGCAGCTCTGAGGACATCAAGCCCTTACCAGGTCTGCCTGGCATTGGAAATATGAACTACCCATCCACCAGCCCTGGGTCTCTGGTGAAACACATCTGTGCCATCTGTGGGGACAGATCCTCAGGTATGGGCCCCATGAGATAGAATCACAGAGAAGGGGTTCTTCCCCTGCTCCATGTACCCAGTGAAATGAAAAGACCCTTTATAGTGATCCAGTTGGAGGCTTAGCGTATAGCTTCTATTACGGGGTTCAGAGCCTGCAGTCTTGATGATTCTAAAATGCATTTCTTTCTTTCTTTCTTTCTTTCTTTCTTTCTTTCTTTCTTTCTTTCTTTCTTTCTTTCTTTCTTTCTTTCTTTCTTTCTTTTTTTATCTTGAAGGATTAGGCTCCCTGGAAATGTTCCAGACTGCTCTCTGGAGTAACACAATTGCATCCGTTACTCCAGATTGGATTGAGAAGCTATGATGTGAAATATTCCATGCTAGCTTTTCTTTAATTTTTTAAAAAAGTTACTTCTCATAAAGTGTCCCAAATAAATAATTATAAAACCAATAAAAAAAATTGGAAGACTCATAAAAGTACAAAGAGAAAGTAAAAAAATTCCATAGTACCCCTATGAAAGAGAAACTCTTTAATATTTGAGCCTATTTCGTTTTATTCTTTCACAATTTGCTAGATTTTTTTTAAAAGCATGCTTTTATGGGCAAAACATGTTCTTATTGGATTATGCTCTTCCATTTTGCCAAAATTGCTTTTTTTCCTAATTGTTTTCCCTTTCTCTCCATTCTTTCTATTCCATCTTCTTACTCCATCAGGTTTATTTTTAACACATTTGGGTCTCTGCTTTGAAGAATGAGAAGGATAAGTGTGTTGGTGTCTGTCTGTAATACCAGTACTCATTGGTGAGGCAGGGGGATCATGAGTTCGAGTGAGCCTCGGTTACATAGCGAGACCCTGTGCCCAATTAATTAAAAGAGTGAGAAGACAGCACACTCTTTCTGTCTCAGACCACAGAGACCGATTGGCTGTTTCTCCAGCCTCTCACTGATGCTACGCCATCAGGCTGCGACACTGAGAGCTACGGATGCCTTGGACTTGCTCAGCCTCATGGCCAGCATTTGCTTGCTTTTACAATTCATTTTCTAATCATGCAGAAATGGTTCTCGCCATGACAGAAAGTCAGTCACAGCCTGACAAAGCATTTTCTTTGAGTTATTTTAGTTGAAGGTGGTAGGTCCCTCCATGGATAGTAAAGACATGGGATGACTCTCATACTATGGTCAGATTAGGGTCCTGCTTCTCAAAGTTAAATATTTCAGATCCAAAAGTATTAGGTTATCTGGGGCCAAGATGAAGGCCCATATTTATCATTGCTGGGAATTCAGAAAATTAGCATAGCCAACTAATTGGGCACAGACAGGCTAATGCATCAGGCTGGCTGTCTCTAGCCACCGCGTCATCTCAGGGTGGCCTCCACTGACAGACAAGTAAGCTCTGGGATGCAGGACACTACACTTGCAGGTTCTCAAGGATTTCAAATGGATTTTAGCACCGACATAAATAAAACAGAAATAAAAACTTAGGTCTGTGGCTATGTGGAATGGTCTATTCTAGAGTCAGACCCAAATGTGTTTCGAATGATCCACTTCGATACAGTTTCAGGGTCTGCGACTTCAGCCACATGACCATCACATGCGGAAGAGTTCCTTAGAGCAAGCCCTGTTACGACTCATAGAGCTTTGTGTGGGGACAGGTGTGGCAGGCAGCTCTCTTGACTCAAAATTAGCCATTCTTACCAGGGACAACTGGAGACTCTAGAGACTGTGAAACATACAACCAGTTATTCTAGATGAAACAAAATCACTATCAGAATGTATTCCCTACTCAAGATTGAGGATAATGTTATGCTGTAAAGATTTTTTATAGATTTTTTTTCATCAATAGTCAGTAACTCCAGATTCTGTTCAGAGAGTCTGGTACAAGATGATAAGTTTTAGTGGGGGTTTCAAGAGCTTGGGCTTCAATTTTGAGAAATGTCAGTTAAGCCAAGGTTCTTTTCCTGCTGGATAATATATGACAATTAAGCATCTTTTTTTTTTTCTATTATGTACACTAAATTATTGACCTGAGGTGGGCTATTTCTTTATCAAAATCTAAGAGTTGCTTTGGTAAAATAAATGTCAATAAAATCTGAGGCCAGGAATTTGCTAACGATGCTGTCTGGAGTTGGAGACACAGAGGAAGACACACAGAAAAGTCATTTACTCTTTGCATTCTGTGATCCAGCTTCTTTGGGATTCATTATTTGTTCTTAGGGGCTATGGCCGTTTCCTTGGGGGTGGATGGTCATGGGCTTCTTTGCGGTGAAAATAATTCTGAATAATACAGGAACAGTCTATGGGTTGTTCTCTCGTAACCAGGAAAGCACTACGGTGTGTACAGCTGTGAAGGCTGCAAAGGCTTCTTCAAAAGGACCATCAGGAAAGATCTCATCTACACCTGCCGGGATAACAAAGATTGTCTCATCGACAAGCGCCAGCGCAACCGCTGCCAGTACTGTCGCTACCAGAAGTGCCTGGTCATGGGCATGAAGCGGGAAGGTGAGGTGCCCCGCGGCTCCCCTCCACTCAAGGAGAGCAGGCTACGTGCGAAGAGCTACGAAGCTCAAGGAAAAGCCAGGCTGCACGCGACTCTGTGGGAGGGAGTAGGTTGATGTGGAAGGTCCGATGAGTCTTAGGCACCACAGCTTCTCAAGGCTCCCTTTCCTCCAGAGCTCAGAGGGCAAGAGGCATCTCTTCTTTCCTTCTCTCTTTTCTGGGAGCCCAAGGACAGGCACTCACGTAGGGCACTCAGCTTTTTTTTTTTTCTTTCAGTAAATGGGCAGCGGGTCTCGGAGGTTTAGTGGTCTTGTGCTGTGCTGTACCTAGGGAGCATCAGACAGACCTACAAGGTGGAGCTGGCTGCTTTGTCTAATCTTAGCTCTCTTTGGAGGGAAAACTTCAGGTTTGTTGTTGCCCTCTGGGATTTAGAACCCTGGCCTGCTATAAATCCTCCCATGTTGGTACATTCCTCAGTCTCTGTGGATTATTGGCATCTCTAGGTCTGACAGACGGGCCTTCTCAGTCCCCGAGTGTCACGGGGCTTCATCTTTTATTTTCTAGCGTGAGTTAGTAGGCTATCCTTGTGTCAGAGAGCAACAAATCTGAAAGTGCTTTTTTCGTTCTTGTTCTTGCTTTAAAAGATCGAAAGTCATTCTAAGTAACACAAATGGATTGAAGTGGGCAGCTCATTAAGCAGAGGGCTTTGCAAAGGTGCCTGGTGTGAGTGGGAAATCTTGGTGGTTGTGCAGGCAGGATGTCCTCCCCTTGCAGGTTGGGACGGCTCACTGAGAGAGTTCGCTCCACATCTCTTGTGGTGAGACAGAGGAAGCCTGCCAGAAAGAAGCCACGGAAGAACAGGTTCTTGAGCCCGCACTTAGAGGAAGTGCCATCACACATGACAGGAGAAGGATACATTCAGACTCACCTAATCAACAGGAGTCAGTTCACAGATAACAAAAGACCCCGAGAGCCAGTGGGCATCCCATACATTGCCCTTGCCTCTCCGCGGTATTCCTTGGGAAAACACCAGTGTGAGCAAGATGGCAGGCACGTGAAGCCACTCCCCCACCACAGCATCCAGATCTCACTAAAAGAAAGGAAAACACTCGTTGCTGTAGTTTCCAGGTTGTACAAGGTAGAGGTGCCCCTTTGTCCTACAAGTTCAGCCTGTGCTAGTGCCCTGGGGGCCATCGGGAAGGTCCTTAAGTGGGCTCTGGGGACAGCCAGCCTGGGTCCCCATGCTTAGCTTTTGGCTTCAGACAGGTTTTCTAGTTTTTCTGTGGTTTGTTGTTAACCCCCCCCCCCCGAGAGTTGTTGGAAGGATTTAAATGAGATACAATAATCTAGTAGAGTACTGAGTATAAAATACACCTTCTTCATTCAGAAAGTGCTCCATTAACGTTGGTTGATGGAGAACCTGAAAATCCACAATAACTAGTTATTAAGTGGATGGAAGAAGCCCAAAAAGCTGAAGTCTGGAGCTATTTTAGATCAGCTAGCATCCCAGATATATTGTATGTTGTAACAGGCGCTGAGGATATCTGCCATGTAGAATATCCTCCAACAACAATATGTTACTTCTTTCATATCAGTGAGGTTTGAAGTACGAATGGGAAGAGAGAGTAGCCAGTCCTTAACCCAGTTAATAGCAAAACAGGGGTTGGAAAGCTGACTGTCCGAAGCTAAGGCTTCCCTTTGGCTCCAAGGTTATTTTCTCTGAGTGTTACAAGTCCATTAGAGTTGACTGAGGATCACGGGAAGAACTTGACTCAGTTTGCTTCTTCTGCTTTCTTATTGTTTTTGCTTTACATCAAGACAAATAGAGATTATTGATTTCTCTAAGGAAAGGTGAAAGAACATTGAACCTCAGGCAGAAAAATCCAACGGAGAGAAAAATACACGCTATAGTTGTCACGGGTTGTCACTGAACAGAGACTGATAAAGTGAACTCGAAAAGAATGAGAAAGGAAGAGAAACACACACACACACACAGAGAGAGAGAGAGAGAGAGACAGACAGACAGACAGACAGACAGACAGACAGAGACAGAGACAGAGACAGAGAGAGACAGAGAGACAGAGAGACAGAGAGACAGAGACAGAGACAGAGACTAGGGGGAGAGACACAAACCTACAGGGCGAGAAGTTTTTAAAAAGTTGTTGTGGTAATTCCCACAAACCCATCTCAGTCAGTTACTGACATTTCAGCCCCGTGGACAAGGGAGCCAGGGCTGCTGATAGACCCTAGGCATCTGTAGGCATGCAGCAGTTACATCCAGAAAAAGATCTCTTTGGATCTGAAGTGTGTTGTTCTCTCTTCTCACCTTTTCTCCACTGTTCTGTTTCTTCATTTTACCCCCATTTTCTTATCTCTCCTCCCCTTTCCCTTTCTCCTCCCTCTCTATATTCTTTCTGTCTCTCCGGGCCACACAGTGCCATCTCCATGTGGGAGGGTATTAGTGGTAGCTTTGAGGCCTCTCCTGTGCCTGGCCTTGAGAAGTCAGTCTCATCACTCACATTCAGTGTGCAGCACCCAGCTCCAGCCCTTCAGACAGCCTCTGTGGCTGGTCCTGCCCTCAGAGGCTAAGGGCTCCTCAGCCTGTGGGTGGGGAGCAGGAAAGGAGAGCCCTGGGGGAGAGGTTACTCGTGAAGGGGCTTTCCCAAGTTAGAGTGGGATTTGCTCTTTCGGGGATGCAAACTATCTTCCGGTACTGAATTCTACTCATGGATGCTGGGACTAAATTGGAAATAGTGGCCTTCTAGATGGATAGATAGGAACTCAACCAAAACTCTTCTCAGGAAGGCAGTGTTAGGGTATGAGGTCTGTGTCGCTTCTTGATGTGTAGACCCAAGAGTTCTGAGACATAGAGCCAACTTTGATGAAAAAAAACCCAAGTTTGGGGAAGGCTGTAGGAGCTCCAGCCTTCAGCTTTGCCTGTGTGCCCTCCCCCCCCCCCAGGAAATCAGTGCACATTCTGAAATGTCTTCGAGGTGACAATCCCTCTACCCCTTCACCTACTAACTCCCCACAGCTGGTTCCCGGAAGATTTTCCCTGACAACTCGGATCAGGTGATGTTGTGCTCAAGCCGGTGCACAGGGGGGCCTACCTAATGGGACGTGAATGCCAGGGCAGATGCATGGGATCTGACAAGGAGAGTTTTTACAGTAATGGGCTCGCTCCTTAACGGTTGCATGCTCACAGCCTATCCGAGACATCAGTATAGGAAGGATGACAGACACAGGGCATAGCGAGGAGATGCTAACATAGCAAGATTAAGAGGGGCTCGGCAAGGCACTGGAAACAGTGTAACTAAAGACCCCATCTCTGAGTCAACCAAGAAACAGCTCCCCTGTCTTCATGCTGTCTGTCTGTCAGCATTATAGTGTTCCTGGTTCAATACCACGGTGAGTCTCATTTTATATAGGTACGTAACTGCCCCACAGGGGTCCCTGACACTCTGTAACCTCTGTGGGTCTTGCCCCATGCCAGCTGTGCAAGAAGAAAGGCAGAGGAGCCGAGAGCGAGCAGAGAGTGAGGCAGAATGTGCCAGTAGTAGCCATGAAGACATGCCCGTGGAGAGGATTCTAGAAGCTGAACTTGCTGTGGAACCAAAGACAGAATCCTACGGTGACATGAACGTGGAGAACTCAGTACGCTGTCTTAGATTTCCTCCCAGCTTCAGTTTCTTGGGTGGGACGGAGGTGACAGAGGGCAATTTAGAGTCTGAGGGCCTCATAGAAAGTTGTTCCTTTTTCAGACAAATGACCCTGTTACCAACATATGCCATGCTGCCGATAAGCAACTTTTCACCCTCGTGGAGTGGGCCAAACGCATACCCCACTTCTCAGACCTCACCTTGGAGGACCAGGTCATCCTGCTCCGGGCAGGTAAGACATGGGATTGTCTCTTGCCCCGAGACAATTCCCTTTTGAAATGACCTGTGGGACTTTAAAAGGAACAACTTGCAATTGCCGTGTTTTCCTTGAGTTCACTCTGTAGACCAGGCTGGGCTCGAATTCACAGAGATGCACCTGCCTCTGCCTCCCAAACACTGAGATTAAAGGTATGGGCCACTGTGCCCAGCCTTCATTATATTTCCTTTACAGACTTGTGAATTTAAATGGTCCTCCCCCCCCCACCCCGCCCAGAACTTTCATTCACAAATGAAACCCCATTCCTGGAGGAAGTAGGGTTCCCCCCCTCATTGCAAATGTTTCTGTAGTTTTATAATTTACATTTTAAAGGCACATAAATCACTCTATTGAGGGATAATTAGAAGCAGTGTCTTACAACTATGATAAGACAAACAAACAGATGTTTCTACACACACACACACACACACACACACACACACAAACAAAGACAGCTAGAAATGTATGCCTAGGACTGTGTTAGCTGGAGTTCAAGGCTTCTTCCATTTAAGATTCTTTGTGCTACAGTCTTATGTTTTATATCAGGGACACTGCAGTCTGTTGACATCTGCCATGGCTCCTCTTTGACACAGAGCCATTAGGGAGATTTCGAGAAGACTGGCTGAGCTCTGGGAAGCCATCCACTCCACTCATCCCTGTTGGATGATGAGCGATCACTGGGTGTCCACCGAAAGCTACGTACTGTGCCGTTGTTCTGGTCACACCAAGGAGGTAGAACTAGGTTGTCAGGCCCTAGGGCAGAGATTATATAAGCTCCCGTTCCTGTATCCATCGGTTTGCTAACGGTGACTATTGATGGTAAACCTTCGGTTCACATTTGCTGGTTCTCAAGCGGTCCTTCTAGGCTGCATCTAAGAAGCTGCAGGGGCACGCTCAGAGCCACTGAGTCAGGAAACTCCGAGCCGTATCCTTTCTTTTGTCACTAATTACCCATGTCACCTTGGGCTGGACTGTAACCTTCCGGGATTTCCATTTCTGCTTTCATTATGTGGCACAATCCGCTACGCATTGCACGGCTATCCAGGAGGTAGGAGTGCGGTGGCTCTCCCCACAGGGTCTCCTCTCTGTGCTCACAGGGTGGAATGAACTGCTGATTGCCTCCTTCTCCCACCGCTCGGTTTCCGTCCAGGATGGCATCCTGCTGGCCACCGGGCTCCACGTGCACAGGAGCAGCGCTCACAGCGCGGGAGTCGGCTCCATCTTCGACAGGTTGTGGTGCCTTCTGTTGCCAGGATTTACACACAGTGTGCATATGCACACACCTGTATACCCACACTTTTCTCTCTTCTTCTTCTCCCTCCTCTTCCTCTGTGTAATTCTGAGAAGCAGTGGGCAGCCCAAACAGGTGCACATGACTATATCAAAATCATGGTTTTTTTTGGGGGGGGGGGTACTTAGATGAGTGTCTCATTCTATTGTTCCCGGGAGGCTCAAGCTTGTGATAATCCTCCTGCTTCAGCCTCCCACGTGCTGGGATTACAGGTGTGAGCCCGGTTTCCAGAGACGATTAAGCACATGAAAATAGAAATCTGGAGATCGAGAGAGGGAGTTTGGCAAAGATGACAGTAATAAAACGAAGCCAGTCAGAGGCCAGCATCATTGCCAGGCGATGGAAGGACCATGCTTTCTAGTTGGGTGGATCTCTGGCATCAGCCAGTAAAGCTGGGGTGGGGGCAGTGTACCGTAGGGGCCAGGGGTGGAGAAAGGGTCAAGATCCCTCTTCAAGAGGCGCAGTATTTTGGGCTAACAATGTTTTGGACTCTTTCTCTCTGGACCCCAGATCCCTGTGCTACAGCAGGAGCAAACCCCGTCAGGAAATCATACCATAACAGAGATTTACTCTCTCTTTTCTTCTTCTTTTTTAAATATTTATTTTTATTTTATGTATATGAGTACACTGTAGTTGTACAGATGGTTGTGAGCCTTCATGTGGTTGCTGGGAATTGAATTTAGGACCTCTGCTCAGGCTGGTCAACCTCGCTTGCTCTGGTTGACCCTGCTCGCTCAGTCCCTGCTTGCTCCAGCCCAAAGATTTATTTATTATTATACATAAGTACACTGTAGCTGACTTGAGACACACCCGAACAGGGCGTCAGATCTCATTACGGGTGGTTGTGAGCCACCACGTGGTTGCTGGGATTTGAACTCAGAACCTTCGGAAGAGCAGTCAGTGCTCTTACCCGCTGAGCCATCTGGCCAGCCCCTCACTCTCTTAAATATTCTAAAGTATATTTAAAAAATAAAAATATAAATATAATATTATATATGTAAGGCATTTTAAAAATCAAGTAAATAGTAATAATATTGAGCATACATATAATATATGTGATATAAGATATGGTATATGACATATATGATATATAGTCAATAAAAATAATTAAAGTAATAAGTAGATGAGTGACTTCGTGCTAAAGGAATGGGCAGCTGATATTGAAAAAGTCTCCCTATCAAGTTCCAGAACCCAGGGCCCCTTCCCCTCCATCATAAATAATCTTTTTTGAGGGACATACCTGCTCAGTTTAGACGCGTTGATGTCTTCCTTGCCCCTTTCCATGACTTGCTCAAGCACTGTCATGGCTCCTGGAGATGTTTGCCCTTTGACCTGGGCTGCCTTCCTGGGTTCTTGTCAGTATCCAGTGCTCTGGGCTGGCTTTCCCTGCTGAGTTCCTCATTTCCAACTCATTCAGGATGCCTTTCTGTTCCCTGCTGGGAGGCCAGCAGTGCTTCCTCCCTGGTGAGCCCCAGAGGCAGTTACTCACTGGACCTAGCCCCTTAGCTGGTCTTTCCCACACCAGTTTCTTCATCTACACTGTAATCCTTAGGATGAGGGACTCCATCATCTTCATCCCTGCACCCTAATTCCCACAGCAGCATCTCAAACCTGAATAGGGCCATCACAAGTATGGTGGAGTTTATTTTATTGGTCCCTAACTCAACCTTTATCTGCCTCCCTACCCTTGCTTCCTGTGAACAGAGTCCTCACAGAGTTGGTGTCCAAGATGAAAGACATGCGGATGGATAAGTCGGAGCTGGGGTGCCTACGGGCCATCGTGCTGTTTAATCCAGGTGATGTTAAACTCCAGCCACTGGGTGGGGCTCAGCCCTCTCTCAAGGTTGACCTCTGGGGCTCTGATTTGCTTGGCCCTGTCCCCCACCTCTAAGCTCAGCAGAGACAGAACAGTCTGAGTCCAGAAGCCATCAG
>NC_034594.1:140112950-140193470 GCF_900095145.1 Mus pahari
AGTCTATAGAGTCCAGAAGCCATCAGTCTATAGAGTCTTCTCTTCATTGCCTCTCCTCTCCAGAGCCATCGGTATTTCAGCTGGGTGTGGAGTTTCATTGGGTGAGAGCAGCTGGTGTAGATGAGACCTTCTAGTGAGCTGGATGTAGAGTGTGAAAGAACGACAGGCATCATTTTATGTCTCAGGAGTGGTTCATTTCTCTGAACTACTGCAGACATGGAATTCCCATTCACTTGGCATGGGTAAAACTCCAGGGGCAGCATGTTCTAAGGGTGAATGGGTTATAACCAGAATGTTTTCCTTGGACAATGAACTTGGGGGGATGGACAGTAGACATCCAAAGAATCCAGGACCAAAGATACATAGGCAAGAGCTGCCTTCTTCTGACTGAAGTGGGAGGCAGCCGTGAACCCGATGGCACATCACTTGTGAGCAAAGACAGCAAAAAGAGCTGGGGACTGAGAATCTCACAAGCTGGTGGGGGAAAGAAGGGCTCTCAAAGGAGCCTAGCATGTGGTCAGTGGGAAGGGAGTGGCATCTTAGAGGTCCAGGGGCAAAAGCACTTTAAGAGGAGGAAGTGACCAGCTTCGTCAAAAGCTGCTGTGTATGTCCAGTCTTCTGTAGTTTGACCTGACATACGTGAACCCTTTAGGTCCAAGATTGGTGTAGCTCTGATGCAGGCCATGTGTAGGGTTTGCTTTTGTGCCCCATCTCAGCACTTAGGCACACTCAACATGTCAAAAGTGTCCAGTGAGGGCATGAATATTGCTTTTCAAGACAGGCCTGGATCACCTCTCCTCAAGTCAGCAGAGGGTCTCTTTCACTAGTGACAATTTAAAATCCTTCAGATGGAGAGTTTGTTAGGAAAATGATGCACAGGAAGGACAGCCACCGGACACACGGGTTCTGCTTACTTCCCAGTTGTGCCTGTTCGTGAATTCCCAACTCCAAGGGAGGTGGCCAGTTCGACACTGTCTGGAGGAGGGTGTCCTGCTGAGGCATTAACCAGAAATTAAATCCATTGCTCTCTGCAGATGCCAAGGGTTTATCCAATCCCTCTGAGGTGGAGACTCTTCGAGAGAAGGTTTATGCCACCCTGGAGGCCTATACCAAGCAGAAGTATCCGGAACAGCCAGGCAGGTGAGAGAGATGTGAGAATGCAATGTTAACAGCAGCACACCTGCCTGCCCCCTCTGCCCCCCATTGACTGCGCATCTCCTTACTGGGCTGACATTGGCACCACAAGATTAAAGCCTCAGCGAGGTCAAGGTCGTGTGTTCTAGGTCAACATTCATCCCACCGCTAGCATTAGTGATGAAAACAGGGGCTGTAGATAGAATAGCATCTCGCCCAATCCGCCCGTGGGTTTGCTTTTTTTGCTGTTTGGTTACCAGCAGTCAAATGTAGTTTGAAAACACCAACATTAAATGGGCAGTTCCCCAGGTGAATCAATGATCTTTCGGCAGCTTTTATTGCCATGTGTTGATATGATAACTGTGTTTTGTTTTCATTGTTTACCTCTTACTGAGTGTCTGACTTATAAATTTACCTTTTTACCGCTCTATATGTGTATATGCACACGTACATACGTTTTCTGTACCTATGTACAGGTTTGGCTGTATCTTCAGTTTCGGCGAAGCACACAGGGAACAGGGACAGATTTTTCTTGCAGATGGGGTGGGCGGGAGACCAGGATTCATTTCCTTAAATGCTGGATGAACAGGGAAATGAATGGATCTCGATTCCAGCCAGTTTCAGAGATCCAGAAAGGACAAGTCACTTAATCGAGATCGCAAAGCTGGTGGCCGGTGGAGAGAAGATGTGAACCCACGTCTCTATGAAGTGACAGCAGGTCCCTCACAGTCCCAGCCCCATGGTGACTCTCATGGACCACAAAGGACAGGCTCCGAGAGCTGAGAGATGCTGGTCCTCAAGCATCCATCTGGGTGCCTCTGTACTATTTATTTAGTGTTGTACTATTTATAGTATTACTGTTTGGTTAGAACAAACCTTTTGAAGTTTCCTGCAAAGCATGGCTAAGCGAAGAGTTTACCCTTTCTACAAACTGACTAAAATGAGAAACTGTGATTCTCACATCCCATGCGGGGGGGGGGGGGAGTGAAATAGAAGACTGCCTAAGACATTAATTTTGTCTTTATGATTAATTGCACACCCCCTCCCAACACACACTAGTGACTTATTCCTCTGTGAAGTCAGATTTCTGTTTATCCAGGATGGTACACTGACATCTACCAAATGTTCTGCAGACACTAAACTGTCATTTTGTCAGACGCTGTGAAGAAATCAAGTGGGTGGGTCAATTAATAATCAGATTACTGTATTATTAGAAGTGAAGTAGTGATAACAGACCCAGTTAACTAGTAACTAAGCCAGTAACTTAACCCAGTGAGTTTCCTTTCTCAGTCTTCAATCTAGGTGGGCACTCAGCACACAGAAGCAGCCATCTTCACTACCAGCACTCAAAGACCCTGGCTCCTTCCTCCCTGTGACTCCATTATGCCCCAGAGCCACCTAGGTGAGCTCACAGGAGGCTCAGCAGGTGCATGATGGGAGTCCCTTAGCTTACTCAGGCAGGTAGCTAACTTGGCATGCTGGCACTGCCCAGTCGGCATTTTCGCAGTGGTGGAGTGCTGCCACCTTGTGGCTAGAATGTAGCAGTACACCCTGTAGGGCTCCGGTTCTTTGAGAAAGTTCGAAGCAGAAATCAAAGCAGGGTACAGATCCCACACACATCTTGCACACACAGTAAGCCTCCATAAAGGCCACCTTGATCCTGACATACCAGCCAGGTATGCAGTGACACTGTCTACTGATGCAGGGGTTCATTCCATTAGCCCTGGTCTTAGTTCCCCAAACCCAATGCCAACGGTATATATATAGGTAGCGATTGGAAAACATTGATATCTTTACAGGATGCCGGAATTAATCTCAGTCTAACTTTGCACTTTAAAGAAAATACTCTTTGTAGGGTGCCAATTTGTTTTTTTATATTGATACATTTTAATTATTTTTGTCTTATTTGGGTGTATGCTGCTGGTATAGGAGCATTGTGTGTCTGAGTGTGGATATGTGTGCATTTAGAGACCAGAAGTCATTCATAAGTGTGTGTGTGTATTATATGTGTGTGAATTATGTGTGTGAGAAAGGGAGGTCACTTGCCTAGAACTCACAGACTGTAGGGCCAGCTGCCCAGTTAGCCCCAGACACATTTCTGTCTCTTCTGCAGGTCTTTTAAGACTATATGGCAAATAGTTTCCTGACTGAGGTATTTCCTCAGCCCTGGTGCTGTATTTGCAAACACCGTGTGCCACAAATATAGAAGTATGCACATTTCCAAGGGACACTGACATTCCAGTTCAAAACTTTCTTGAAATGAAAAATTTGAAGTCACACAGGCAAATCAAAGCATGTTTCAAATCAAGGGACCTGATGGGCTATACAGATGACACACACACTCTTCCCGTGCCTAGCTCTCGCAGTGAGCACCCCCATTATAGAAAGTCCAGACAAATGTTAAAGTGTGTGTACATGAGAGAGTAAGGATGTTCACACACATACACACACACACACACACACACACACACACGCGCGCGCGCGAGTATGTATGCATGGCAGCCTGAGTGTGAATGTTCATATGCAAAAATGTGTGCGTGCACATGTGTGTTTGTAAGTATGCGTGTGTAAGTGAGGGTAGATGCTCAAGCCCACGTTGGGGGTGGGGGCGTATCTTTCTTGTTGCTGCGGTAAAATGCTCTGACAGAAGCAACTTAGGGGAGGAAGGGTTTATCTTGGCTTCCAGTTCCTGAGAGATACTGTCCATCATGGCAGAGAAGCTTGGGAGCAGGAGCAGGAGCAGGAGGCAGGTGGTGACATCATACCATACTCAGGAAGCAGAGAGCAAGTGAAAGGGGCACCAGGCTCTAAAACCCCAAGTCCTGCCTTAGCATTTCACCTAGTGAGGCCCCAGCTCCCAAAGTTTCCGAAACCTTTCCAAGCAGCGCCACCAACTGGGGACCAGCGTAAATACACGAGCATACAGAGCCTCCCTGCTCCTATGGGGGGATACTCCACGCTCAGAGTGTAGAAGAGACTATGCGCATGTGTAATAGAAGATGCACACGTGTGGGTCTCGGGTGCGTGAGCATATGTGATCAGTGTGTATGAGTGTATGTGTATTTTTCTCCCCCAAACAGACAGGCTTCTCAGAAGCCGACTACTAGTCTCTCTCCCTCCCTCATCCCAACCTGAGGAGAAGCTCAGAGGCGGAAGACGGTCATAGAAATACTGATTGAAATCGAGAACTTGGTTTTGGAAGCAGACGGAGGTCACAGAGTCTAAAGAGACCAGTTAGACTGAGAGGAAAATCAGCGTCTCTGGTCATGCCTGGTACTCGGCAGGTTCCCACTTTTATTCATCTAGTGCCTATAGCTGTCCTGAGAAGAGCACACCTCATGTGTCACGCCCTGTTCCAAAGCCCCCACTACTAATCTTGGCAGACCCCGAGGAATGCAGGGAAATGTCTGGCTGGCAGGTAATGTCAGCCAGACAGTTCCGTGATTGATGGACAATTCTGGAACATGTCATAAAACCTAAGACTGCCAACATGCTGTGGGAGCCCGGTTCTTTTTAACACAAACCAGCCCTCTAGCTGGTTTCTGAAGTTCCTAGAAGCTCCCTGGGTTGCAATCCTCCAGCTCCTTCATCTCTGTTTCCGGGCTTTTCTGTCACAGCTTGGTAGAGACCCATCAGGCAGTCTCCACCGGCGACAGCAGGTGTGTCTTTTCTTGCCATTCCCTGGTCACAGTGCCCCTTGGCTTCCCTCCAGGTTTGCCAAGCTTCTGCTGCGTCTCCCTGCTCTGCGCTCCATCGGCCTGAAATGCCTGGAACACCTCTTCTTCTTTAAGCTCATTGGCGACACCCCCATCGACAGCTTCCTCATGGAGATGCTGGAGACCCCACTGCAGATCACCTGAACCTCCTCAGCTGCAGCTTCCCCACCCAGGGTGACCCTGGGCGGGTGTGTGTGTGTGTGTGTGTGTGTGGCCCTACCCTGCACACTCTCCCCCATCTCCCACTCTGGGCTCCCTTCCTGTCCCCAAAATGTGATGCTTGTAATAAAGACAAACCTTTCTACACATGAGACTTTTCTAGGTGGAGTTTTGTACGGCTGTTAAAGGTGACCCTTCTTTGCTATTTAAGGGGCTGAGGTCTTTTCCGGCAGTTCTTGGGAAGTGTGGCCAAGCCTCTGTACATATAATTGGTTTAAATTATTTTTTCACTTGCCATGGAAAGCAAACAAATGGAAAAGAAAATAATAAATATGATATTGGCACTGCTTGGAGTGTGTGGTATGTGTTTGTGAAGCTGGGAAGTTCTCTGGGATTCGGGTATAGGCTAGAATGGAGTCTCTCTCCATTTGAACACCATTCACACTGTGTGTTGCATATTCTATTATTCACTTACATATGAAATAAACTTTACCTGTGAACTCCTCGAACAGAGATGAGGTCTGATGGAAGTGTTTCCATAACAGCTTAGAGCCAAGCACCCAGTTCAAAGTTGGCATTTTTTTTCCCCACAGTCGGTACCCCCGGTTTCGTTCTATTTCATTCCATTGCAAATAGAGCAGTCCCATTGTCAGGCTGTGAGCAGTTAAATCACTTTTCAGGGGTATGGTGGGCAGTAAGCAGATAAATTCAGCCTCAGTGTTCCTTGCCTTAGGGAACTGAGACCCGAGACAGACAGGAAACAGGAAGATCAAAGTTAACAGAGATTACTTCTCTGGGACTGAAGTGACAGACGTGGCTGGGTGGGTGAGGTTTGTCCCATGAGCATGAGGACCTGATTGTAGTTACCTAGCACCCGCAGAGAAGCCTGACATGACAGCAAGCTTCTGGATGCCAGCGTGGTGAGAAGTATACAGGTGGACTGTGGGGAACAGATGAGATCCTGACTGAATATAAGGTGTTGACATGAACCAAGCTGGGTCAAGGACCCCAATACCTCAGACCCATGGGAGCTAGCTAAGCCTTCTCCAGATCAGGAGTTGGCCAAGCCTTCCTCTGGCCCCAGAGCAAACAGCAGGTGCAGACGGGTCAACCATAGCTTCTTCTCCAGGACTGATGCCGGCTGAGACTGCTCCCCTACAGAGACTTCCTATGAAGATTAGGTAAGTCTGCCTCCTTGTTCAGCTGTGTACCATGAGCCCACCTTCCTAGTCAGCTGTATCCAGGAAACCCAGCTCCTTGATTCAGATACGTAAAATAGACATGATGAGTTTCTGGCTTGCTATCGCTGCTGTTTCTTCATCAGAGAGAGAGCACAGCCCACCAGATCCCAGCTTTTCTGTCTGTGTGTCCGTCCTTTCTTCATTCAGCTATAGCCCCAGTAAGATACATTTCTGAAGTGGTGTGAAATGTGGCAGTGGATCCCAGAGGCTCACAGGCTAGCTGGTGTAGCTCCAGGTTAAGTAAGAGACCTACTTTTCTGAGAGAGAGAGAGAGAGAGAGAGAGAGAGAGAGAGAGAGAGAGAGAGAGGAGAGAGGAGAGAGGAGAGAGGAGAGAGGAGAGAGGAGAGAGACAAAGAGAAGATTAGAAAGATAGAGGAAGATACCCCTGGCTTTCACACATCACACATGGGCAAGTGAGCATGTACACACACACACACACACACACATTCTTTTAGGGATTGAGGAGTGTGTGTGTGTGTGTGTGTGTGAGAGAGAGAGAGAGAGAGAGAGAGAGAGAGAGAGAGAGAGAGAGAGAGAGAAAGAATGCATATGTATGTGGTATCTATTCATTCTAAATATGAAGAGACAAAGATTTCTGAGGTCAGTGTTGGTCCCAGGGCACACACAGAGCTCAGGGCGAGGGGCATGGCTGCCCTCACCGCAGACGCTGATCTTCAAGACCTCCAGTGCCCTATGCTGTGACTGAGGAGGATCTGCAGACTGAGTGCTAGTAGATGCAAGGGGCACCCAGAGCACTTAAAGGAAAGGCTCTTCTTAAATAAATGTGGAACTCGGACAAGCCAGCGGCTGGCTAACATATTCCGAATGTTCAGCGCGTGCGTATTTTCTTTGGCTGGTTCTCTTTTAGACTTTCGTCTTTAAAACTGGTTTAGAGGCCACCTAAGAAGGTGGTCTCACGATTCTACATCGAAAACTCATTAAATAACCACAACCCCCCCCACACACACACGTGACACAGATTCTCATAGCATCTGCATCTACCCAACCTGCCCTAGCACCACGCTCGCTCTTTCTTGGTTCTTAGCTTCCTTTCCTACATTATTTAATACGTTTGGGACGGAATGGGACTTGACTGTTTCCAAACATCAAATCTCTTCTCTGAGTGATCAGCGCTTCCACCGCTGTGCTTCTAACAGCTGGCTTCTGGAGCCTTTCCTCAAACTGAACTAAGGCTTTCGGCTACAAGGTTTTCCCACTTGGAGAAAGAATCAAGACCGTTGTGGGCTTAATTTAGGGTGTCGCTGGGACTAGGAGGGGCTAGGTGGGTAGCGGCAAGGAAACTTAAACTCTTCCCCTTTTTTCCGAAGGTGCCCAGGGAAAGTGGATCAGGGAAAAGAGTCTCTGCCAGCTTGTGAAGCACCCCCACCCCACCCCACAAAAAAAGGAAAAAAAAAAAAACAACAACAACAAAAAAACCTTCCAGTCAGAAGAGAGCCACTCTCACCCTCCTGGAAAACTCCATGAAAATGTCTCCCGTGACAGTTTTGGAGCACACAGCCATCTCTGACCACAGACCACAGAGGAACTGGCCTTGGGCCCAGAGTCCCCACGGGGGAAACTCCTTGGGCTGTGCAGCTGTGGTGCAGCTAGTAACCCATCCATCTTTAGCTGGATGCTGCGGCGTGGAGACAGTTAGGCATGGGCGCCCTCTGCTGCGAGCTCCCGGTATTAGCCGCGCCTGTCTGGGAAAGCATCTTCAGAGCCTTGGGAAAGCCTCCAACTCTGGCCAGAAGCTCCTGGAACCTGTGTCATTCAGTGGAATGTTTGTTTCAGACTGCAGAAACGGGCCCCAAGGAGGAGTCACGGCGAGAGCATGAAGACACCCACAGAGGAGGCATAGGAATATCAGTGGGAGATAGTGAACCGTTCCGCAGCAGCTGGAGGGGAATAGACTAGACCTGCCCTGCCACTGGTACAGTGTTTCAGACTTAGGACTGGATCCCACTCTGACAGGAACGTTTCCATTGTCACTGACAGACGGAGATGTTCCCACAAGTGGAACCTGGGACTTGGGAGTAGCCAAATTAATTTTTCAATGGGAATCAGGTTTTCTTTTGCCCCCTTTAACCAAAGCCAAGAGAGTATAAAAATGTTGGCTGGGATCAGCACTTCCCACATCTGAGGAGCCAGATGTAGATTTGAAGGAAGACAGAGTCACTTATTGAACACCTAAGAATTAGCAAAAGCTGGGGAACTGGTACAAAGAACAGAGACCAGAAGGAAGGGCAGAGGGTTCTCTGATGGCAACGGGGCACCTCGAGCAGATCCTGGACACCACAAGGCTTCGGAGTCCTCTGCTGTATGATAGAAGAGTCTGGTCAGATCACCTCTAAAACATCTTTACTTTAGTGAATCAATAGTGTCCGTCAGCGATCAACTGACTTTGTGTTCCAAGATCTCTCGTGGAAGCAAGGGACCACACCCAGTCTTGGATACCGGTCCTAGAGGGAGCAGAAAGATTTCTTAGCTCAGAATCTGAAGGATAAAACACACAAATAAAATAGGATTGTTTAATATACATTATGGGTTTGGTGCTGTTAAATGGCACAATTGTAGAGTTAGGGAGAGGGCCCCATCTGTAGAAAATGGTTGCTTTGCAAGCACCAGGACCTGAGTTTGATCGCCAGAACCCTAGCAAAAATCAGGTTGCGGTGGTGGTCTGAGTTTATAATTTCCAGTGAGCAAGCTGAGGCAGAGTTCAGAGCGAATGCGGGAGTGGGAGCTGGAGAGAGAATCCTGTCTTAAAAAAGAAAGAAAGAAAGAAAGAAAGAAAGAAAGAAAGAAAGAAAGGAAGGAAGGAAGGAAGGAAGGAAGGAAGGAAGGAAGGAAGGAAGGAAGAAACTGGATGCCTCTGTGGTTGTCTTCAGGCCTCTCTAGGCATGACACTGCTGGCGAGCCCCAGGAGAGTAGAGACAAATTCATCCTTCTAGTTCAGTGGTTCTCAACCTGTGGGTTGCGACCCCATTGGGGTTGGTAGCCTGCATATCGGATACTTACATTACCATTCACAACAGCAACAAGATTACAGTTATGAAGTAGCAACAAAATAACTTTATGGTTGGGGGTCAGGGACTCGGCATTAGGAAGGTTGAGAACCTCTGCTCTAACTGATGGCACAGAACTCTCAAGCCACCTCTCCCTCTTCCTCGCCTGCTGCTTCATATTTAACAACCCCCCCCCAGGCACTTACTTCTCCTATTTTTTTTCCTCACCAGTCTTTGAAAATGTTCTTTGCACGAGTTTATCTCTCCATACGACACGCGTGGAAATCACCACTATTCCATGTTTTAAGGTGCGTACATGGTTTGTTGTCCGTTTCCCTTGAGGTTTTGTTTTCTTGGGGGCTGTGTTAGCACTAGCTGATGTGTTCTTTGGTTGCACAGTGTTCCTGCAGACACGCGGGTGGCCTGCAGTGCCTTTGTAGACATCCTTGCTGGTATCTATAGTATATATTTGAGACAGGATTTCTTAATGTAGGTTGGACTGGCTGACTAGCAAGTCCCAGAGCCTAGCTGCCTCCTACTCTCTCTATCTGGGAAGTCTGTGCCTGCCTTCCTTTTCATGGGTCCTAGAGACTGAGCTCACATTTCCCTACTTGCAAGGCAAACTCCCCAGTGATTGAGCTACTCAGCCACTATAGTCTTATCTGGGTTGGTACATAATATGTATGTGAATATCTAAGTATCTTCACTGGCCACCCTCGGTGTTGATTTCCTGTGAACACCCTGTGTTGATTTCCTGACCCCCTACAGTGCTGGTTTCACATAAGGGGTTTTGGGGGTTGCCTGGGGCCCTCAGGAAGCCTCTGCTTTCATGAGTGGGATTTGTGTCCTTATGAATGAGACTCCTGCTGGCTGCAGAGATGGCTCAGCGGTTAAGAGCACTGACTGCTCTTCCAAAGGTCCTGAGTTCAAATCCCAGCAACTACATGGTGGCTCACAACCATCCGTACCATCAGTAATGAGATCTGACACACTCTTCTGGTGTGTCTGAAGACAGCATTGTACTTAGATATAACAATACAATAATAATAAAAAATAAATCTTAAACAAAAAGAGAGAGAGCACTGACTGCTCTTCTAGAGGTCCTGAGTTCAATTCCCAGCAACCACATGATGGCTCACAACCATTATGGGATCTGATGCCCTCTTCTGGTGTCTCTGAAGACAACAACAGTGTACTCTCACATAAAATGAATGAGATGCCTTAGACTTCCCCGACCATGTAAGCAGCCAGTGAGCTGGGACCTAGGGGCAGGAAGTAGCCTTTACCAGACTCAGGGCCTGTCAAAGCTTTGCTCATGATCTTCCTAGCCTCTAAATCGACTTCTCTTAGCCGCTGTTTTATTGCTGTGAAGAGATACCATGGCTAAGGCAATGGTATCTCTTAGAGGGCTAGTTCATGATCATGGCGGGAAGCACATAGGCATGGCTCTGGAGCAGTTTCTGAGAGCTTTAAACTTCCAGTGACATATCGCTTCTAACAAGGCCACACCTCCTCTCCAACAAGGCCACACCTCCTCTCCAATAAGGCCACACCTCCTCTCCAACAAGGCCAAACCTCCTCTCCAACAAGGCTACACCTCCTCTCTAACAAGGCCACACCTCCTCTCTAACAAGGCCACACCTCCTCCTAATCCTTCTAAAACAGCTCACCAGCTGGGGACTAAGGATGCGAATAATATGATCCTATGGGGCCACTCTCACGAAAACCACCATGCCATGGGAATGAAACTGCAGTCGTCCACTCTGTGGCCCTTATAAGACTTTGCCACACTCAGCCCTAAATGGGATATCTTTGTCAAATGTCAACCCCCTATCTCCCCATTCAAGGTTCAGGGAACCAGGCAGAAGAGGAAGCAAAAAGATCGTAGGAGCCAGAGTTGCAGATGACCCCAAGGAAACATCATCTTCCAGACACAACAGAGCTCACAGAGGCTACGGCAGCACACACAGACCTGCACTGGGAGAGAGTAGAGAGAGGTCCTTGGTGCCCAAGTTCTGTCAGACACCATATACACCTGTGGGGAATGGGGCATTTAATCCTAGGGCTGAGATGGGGAAAGACTGGTTTCCTGAAGTGAAACAGAAGAGTGGTCACCAGTATGAGATGGGAATGCTCTGGAAGATGCGGAGTCAAGATGTTGACCCAGTTGATATATGGCACTACAGCCACGCGGGCACATGTCACTGTACCTCTCACTTGCAAGACCAGCGTTCTATATGCATCTCCTTTTATCAGAAAAGCCCTTCTGGGAAGTGGGGATTGACTGCCACTATTCTCATTTCAATGATGAGGACATCAACACTCAAGAAAGTGCATTTAACTCAATTAGCTATTTAATTTAATACAGGATCCCATAGCTAGTTATGGTAAACCCCATAGTCAAACTCATACTTGTCTCTTATTACTTCACATACTTTTAACCACAGCACGCCATCACAGATAGGACAGCTAGTCCAGGAAAGGAACTTTCTTCCACACATAGTTCAGTGTGAGTGCCTCCGTCTGCCCTGACGTCCTAGGATCGTCTGATACTGTCATTGCCTCTGGTTTCCTTCTTAAAACCACTATTTCCACTCCACTCATAGCACAAATACTTCCTCCCCTGGATGAAGCTGGCCACACACACGGGGAAGGGGAGTGGGAGGGGTATTGACACGATAAGGGTCGTCCGTGTTGGGGTGTCCACGGGCAGATACAGCTGAAGAAGGATATTCTCCCCCAAGCTGCCTGATTTCAAATGGGCTCAGCCACGTTTGTTCAGACTTTCCAAGTAATTTCATCCCTGGGGTGGAAACAGAGCATGGAATGATTTGGAGCAAAAGGACAATTTTTGGACAATTATAAGTGAGTGAAACCAGGAGGTTTATAATGGAAGTTGTCTCTCAACCCCTTAACTTTTAGCATTTTGTAACCAAGAATTCTGTCTCTCAGGTTTTGGTGGTGGGAACACAACGCTAAGCAGCTGTCTGGAACGGCTTCTAGAGGTTCAATAATTAGAAACAGCTACACTGACTCCGGAGCCCATCGGTTGGGTTGCGGGGCAGGGCTGTACATTCAGAGGGAGAAAGAGAAAAAAAAAAGAAAAAAGCTGGAAACGCATAAAAATAAAAATCCAACCAAGTATGTCAGATGTGTTTTTTTAAAGTGGCTTGTATTTTGCTTTTCAAAATTGCACTGTCTAATCTTAATAATTCTTGTGTGAGGAATGAGCTGGAAGAAAAGTCAAAAATCCTTACAGTAATGGGGAGCCAGCCCCATCTATTATTGGGGGGCACACGGTCAATGGAAGGCGACAGTGTGGTTTAGGAGTAATTCAGGTGACACAGCTAGGAAGTTAATTTTGTCTGAAAAAAAAAAAAGTGTAAGGAGCCCTGTTGTCATCTTCCAATTTCCTCAGACAGATTCAAAAGCTGGAAAACGCCCAGCTATTGTGCAGGCCCGAGACGCGCGGGCTTCCTGGAGACAGATAACAAGCTTTTTGGGTGTCCCTGTCTACTTGGTGGTTTCTCAAAGCTTTTTGTCTTTGGTCTTACAATGGCTGAGATAACATGGACCATATGAAGGGACTGCGTTTGTACATGTGGAGAGGGTGGGATGCTATAGGCAGAGGGGCCGCTGGGATAGGGCAGAAGCAAGAATTGAGGGCAAAGGTTAAAAATAGCATTTCCGGAAGCATGGTAAGGGGCGGGACTTGGGGAAGAGGGGAAGTCTCCACTCGTCCAAATGTATCCATCACAGAAGCCATGGACTGATACCACGGAGCCCCGCCACCTCTGCCCGCCTTCCCAGTGTGTTCCGGCAGGTGGTGGGTGGGAGCCAATTTACTCCAGCCTTGGAGGTAGTCTGGAGCCGTACATGTCTGGGATATGGGTTTCTGTCTGTGAGTCTATTGTGTAGATGTTCCCAGAGGGGCTAAAACTACCTTTTAGATGAAAGTTTTTTTTAAAAAATTTTTTTTTATTATATATAAGTACACTGTAGCTCTTTAGACACACCAGAAGAGGGCATCTGATCTCATTACAGATGGTTGTGAGCCACCATGTGGTTGCTGGGATTTGAACTCAGGACCTCTAGAAGAGCCGCTCAGTGCTCCTCACCACTGAGCCATCCCTCCAGCCCTTAGATGAAAGTTAAGGAATGGAGCCTGGGACTGTCTCAAATCTTAAACGAAGCTCAAATATGTGCTCTTGGTACTAGGGAGCTTGGTGCTTCTCCAGGAAGAATGAAGTGGCAGATTGTGGGAGCTGTGGATAAAGACCATCTTCTACACATTCAGACACCCTAGGGCACTCCCACCCCCCTCTTAGCCTATGCCAAGTTGACAAAGATGAACAGGACAGTACGCATTCATATATTATCTCTGAGATTCTTTTCAAACAGCTATCATTTATGATTCACACACACACACAACGGTGCATAGTTAAAGGGTATACACTGTGAAATATGCTCTTAGGTAACTGTGTTGTTCTGTGAACAGTTAGAAACAACAGTTACACAAACCTGGCCACACAGTCCCCTGCTTATACAGACTATGCAGTGTGCTTCCTACTGATGTTGGAACCTTGATTTAGCCTACTGCTCCTAGGACCGTGATAGACAAAATAACAATGCCTTAAATCAGTTATGAGAGGAGATGATGCCATTAGACACACAGGGAATACCAGACACACAAAGTTGTCAGAATAACATGTAAATTGCTAGGCAGGAGCCTTTTATCAGTACAAGGAGTACAATACTATAGCAAATAACTGTAGTGAAACAGTGTATGGTCATGAGGGTGCTTATGCCACTGGCCATGCAGTGGGCTTGTTCACACCAGTGCCTTCATAAATGTGTGAGAAATGCATTGTGCTTCAATATTACCTGGCTATAATGTGGGCAGTGAGAACTTTTCCATATCATTATAGCTTACAGACACCCCCCCCCATTTGTTGACCAAAAGGTCCACAGGCAGCATGTTTCTGTAAATACCCCCTTTTAAGGTTGCCTAGCCTGTGAGGATGAAGATATCAAATTCTCAGAGCATCTGCTTTGTCAACCCTTTATCCTTTGTGTCTGACACAGAGTAAGTGTCCAAAAGATATATGCTGATAAACTGAGTGAATTAGTTTATTAGTTATCAAATAAAAATAAAAGTTATCAATTAGTTATCAAATAAAAATTGGAAAATATATATGCTCCAATCTGAGCTCTTTAAGTATCTGGAGCAGAGATACACACCTACTGTATGAATATAAATGAAATACGTTATTAATGAATAATACTTGGGGTCTGACCCTTGAGATTTTACAATCCAGACATTCACATTTTTAAGCACGTTATAAAACAAACTATAAGACACAAGGATACATAAGTGGAGAGTGAAAGAAAGAGAGAAAAGGCCACAGTTCTTGGGAGGCGATAATGGGAGGCTGTGAGGGTATGGTGGCTTAGTCATTTTTCTGCTGTTGTGGTAAAACCCCTGAGATAAGCAACTTAAGGGAGAAAGGGTTTATCCTGGCTCACAGTTCCTAAGCGATTCAGTCCACCATGGCAATAGAGATGCAATGCTAGCTGGTCACTTTGCACCCACACTCAGGAAACAAGGTGGAAGTGGGACCCAGCAACAAAATGCCCAACTCCCTACCCCAAGAAGCTCACTGTCCCCAGAAGGCACCGACACTCCTAAATGTTGCTACTCTTTGCTACTTTGTAGGTTCTTCCTTTCCCCACTCTTTATCTCCCCACTCCCATTTTACCCCTTCACTAGATAGGTGAGAAAGAAGGATAGATGAGGGAGAGGGGGAGGGGGAGGGGGAGAGGGAGAGGGAAAGGGAGAGAATCCCTCAATCTGTTTTCTCTCCTTTTGTTTCTTCTTTGAGTGTGACTACTAACAAACCACAGCTGGTCCCCTAAATAACCAACAATCACCCACCCTACCTATCAGTGCCCTAGCATGTATAGACTCTCTGAGAAGTTCTGAGAATTCCAAATGTTGCATGACTGCAGAAACTCTCTGAGGCTGGCAAAACCACACCTCTGCTAGAGCATGCGGCAAATCATAGTCAGCTGCAGTGACGTTGTCCCATGTCCCCACACCTGGGATTTAAAAAAAAAAAAAGTGTTCTTAAAATATTTCTGTGGTGTTGTTTGTTTCTTTGTTTTTTGTTTTTAAGAAATAAAAATTCCAGAATTCTCACTACCCCTAGAGGTTCCATGGCCTTCCCAAACAGCACCAGTGCTCAAACCCAACGAGACTATGGGGACATCTCAGTTTGGATCATACCACCTGGCATTGTGCAGCCTGGATGGAGTGGAGGTAGCAAGGAATGGCCATGCTGTGAGAAGGGCAGTGGCCCCAGGGAACATGCTAAGTACCCTCAGGCTTCGCAGAGTATGATCACCTGCTTACCACCTCCCTGATGTCCCTGTGTGACATCAGAATCACGTGGTAACCAGGTGAGGCTTTTTCATTCTCATGTTAAGCTGTCCTGTGTCCATAATCAAATTGGGCTTGCCTTCTGATTGCGTTAATTGGGTGGCTAATTTGCTGCACGTTTCCATTAGACTCCTAGGAACTGGAATGTGCACATCAACTGAAGCAGCCACACGACATGGAGTCCTTGCCCATGAGGGCTGGGCAAGGACTCAGCAGTTTGGCCACAGCACATCAGCCCAGAGGATGCTATGGTTTATGCCAAGAGGCTGCTGGGAAAGATGGAGGTCTTTCTACTGGTTCTTTGGCATGGCTGCAGTTTCTCTATCCATCAAGCCTGTGGAGAATGCCACTCACTGATGGATGGATCCGTCACTCGCTGGCAGTGGATGGATCCTAGAGACTGGGAGGTTGTGGAGTAAAGGTCTGCAGCGATGCAGTCAGAAGAAGCCTTGAAGGTAGGAAGGACAGGTGTGTGGGAGCCAGGGGAATGTTATCTCGTGGATATCATGGGGAGTAAGAACAATATCCGAGACAGAGGTATGAGAACTCCCTGGAAGGTGGAACCCCAGCCCACCCCAGTCAAGAAGTTCTGTCTGACATGATGCCTAGGGAGCTCTGCACAATGGCTTTCCAGTCCCTCCAGCTCCTCACACTCAGGGAAGGGTATCTAAGCTCCCATACCATCCCTGGAGGGGAGGAAGAGGATGCCCCTCAGCATCTTATTGTTTCGGAGCCTCTGACTTGAGAAGCCACACAGCTCTGTCAGAAGCTTCAGACATGATTCTCCTTAGGACTGACCTGGACTCCAGGAAGGAGCCGACCCCACCATGACAGTGTGTTCCAAACATGGAAGTAAGAGAAGGGCGTCCGGAGGATGCAAGACGGAGTACCTGGCACCCAAATCTGTCTCAGTATCAGTTCTTTTCAAAGGCCGAGTGCCCACCCTTGGCCCACTGAATCAGAACCCCTGGGGGATGGGCAGGTCATAGTCTTCTTAAAGCTCCCAAAGTTAAGCTAATAAGAAGGCAGCATTCAATCTTCCAAATGCTGCCTCTGCATCTGGGAGGAAGGCCTGGAGAGGCGACTCCTCGAGGCTGGTCCAGCCAGAGTGGAAGCCAAGTTTTATAAGGGCTGGTCCAATATATACTTGATGACACTAGGCTTGGCCAGGTAAGGCTGTTCTGCCAATGCAAGCTCCCTGGGCACTCCTGGACTCACTGTCATACATGTTCAGTTCTTCCACGGCTTCACAGATTCACAGCGCACAGCATTCTTTGTTTATCTCTATGCGTTTTTCATGAAATCGTCTTGACCGTGGCACTGTAGACCACAACAGATCAAACTCTAGAACAAGGGCTGGCTGTGGGCTCTGCAGGATTTGGGGAAATAGAAGAGTCAACTTTCTCCCAGAGTGGAAGAGAACACAGTAGAGTAGGGGAGAGGAATTGGGTAAGTAAGCTTTGGAACCTGCTTTTGCATCTGAGCTGTGAGCCCAAGCCTTCTTGTTGCATCTGCAGGATGAGGCTCCCAGGATTCCGTGGGGGATCACAAGGGTGCGTGAATGAGTGAGGAAAGTAGCTGGATGCTACGGTCAGGCTAGGCTAGGTTTGCTGCTGTAACACACAAGCCCCACAATCTTAGTGCATAATGCAAGCCCCACAGTACATCGCCAAGGACGGGTTAGAACAGAGGAGGGTAGGAGTCTAGGTTCTGACGATCATGCTGCGGTCTCTACCTCCATCTCAACATCAGCCTCCAGGCTAATGCGGACAGGAGACAAGAGACAATCACATATCAGCTCTAAAATGTGCCCCCTCACCAGGACGCCCATTATTGCCTTTAAAAAAAATATTTATTTATTTTATGTGAGTACACTGTCGCTTTCTTCAGACACACCAGAAGATGGCACCAAGCCTCATTATTGATGGCTGTGAGCCACCCGGTGGTTGCTGGGAATTGAACTCTGGACCTCTGGAAGAGCGGTCAGTGCTCTTAATCGCCGAGCCATCTCTCCAGCCCCGACACCCATTCCCATGCACATTTCCGTAGGGCATATGTAACTCCAAGATACATATGCTTAGGGGAAGAAGAGGCCCAGAAATCTTAACCCACATGAAAACCAATTTTTGAAGTGGTAGCAAGGGAGACTGACATAGTAAAGCCAGAGCCTATGTTTCATTTCCCGATTTATACAACTACCAAGAGACACTTTTCTATTGTACTGTCTAGTCTCCCCCGTCGGAATCATTTGCCTTTCTAGGCACATACTGAAAAAGAAACATTTTTCTATGGGTTAAAAATATCTGAGCAGACACAGTGAGATCCCACGTCAAGCCTTCCAGGCGGAGGATCGCTCCTCTGTCAGGGCTCATGACGCCTGTCATATTTCTAAGTGGCTTATGCTTGTCAGCAATAGTACTTCCTCCGTAAACAGTGGAATTTGAGGTATGACTTACAGAATATATATTGCTCTTCGGTACATGCTTGTGACTTGGGGGTATACGTTTCCCTCCTGGATCTCTGTGGTGTCCTTTGCCGAGAGTTTGTCAACCAACCTCCTTCTGAGGGATCTTCATTACTCTCACTGGGGGAGTCCCTGGATTTTGGGGGGGAATCCCTAGATTTTGGGGATATCCCAATTCTGCAGAAACTAATTAGACAGCAAGCACCGGAAACTGTTACCCACTCTAATAAAGCCAGAGAGCTCAGTGCATCGAGCGGAAAGACTTTGCCAGTGGACCTCTTCAGCTTACATACACCAAGTGCTTCTTTATGAATCAAAATGCGTTCAGCCAGGGAGAGGGTTCAGCCGCTGCAGCCACTGGCTGCTAAGCCTGATAACCTGAATTGATCCCTGGGACCCACATGGTAGAAGGAGAGATGTGAAACCCATGAGTTGTCCTTTGACCTCCATTTACACACTGTGGTGCACTTGTGTGCGTGCATGCTCTCTCTCTCTCTCTCTCTCTCTCTCTCTCTCTCTCTCTCTCTCTCTCACACACACACACACACACACACACATGCACATACACTTATTTTATGTAACTAGGAAAACATGCTTTGGAGCTCTGCTAGTGACTAATTACACTCACATACGATATTCACCTGCTAGTGAGCCAAGCTGTGCCTGGGCTTTGGGATCAGGCAATAAAACAACTGCGGCAGGAAAAAGCTAAGCATGAGCAGCAAGAAGCAGGTAAGAGGAATCACTTCCGGGTGGTGGTGGTGGTGGTGAGGAGGAGGAGGAGGAGGAGGAGGAGGAGGAGGAAGAGGAGGAGAGGAGGAAGAGGAGGAAGAGACAAGAGCATCGCTGGCTGGCTGGCCTGGGAAGAAGGCAGGTGGTACTTCTACAGTCCATTTCCTTCTGCTCACTCTGCCACCCAGCCTTTTATATGGTTTTGAATTCATATAGATGGAAGGGGCCTGCAGCTCTCACTGAACTCTCCTGAGAGCCTGAAGAGAGGGGTGGGAGGGAAAGACCTCCTGTCTCTTAGGAAGGGGTCATGGGACCCTGATTAATTCAGTCAGTGGGAGCTCTGAACAGCTTCTAGAAGCGGGACCTTCTGGTCAACCCTGGGGAGGGACAAGAGTTCAGAAATCAACCCTGGCTCACCCACATCGGCATCTGCTCACTGTGCTCCATCACCCTGGTAATTGTTTTTCTTGGCATGATGGGGTAGTGGGTCAGGTTAGATTCTTTTCTTTGAAACATTCTACTGACATCAAAGTGGAAGGGATGGAAGGTAAGGAGAAATAAATCGGGGAGGATCTGCAGGTTTCACAACTGCTTTCATGTCCAGGATGTGGAGGAATGCTGGGGTGGGCACAGACTCCCCCAGTTCACGGAAGTGTGGGGTGGGAGTGTGGGGTCCAAACACAGAAATGATCTGGACTGATAGGAGGGCAGAAGACCGCACAAAAGCAAGAATCAAGGGCAAGATTTTTCAAGCTGAGATAGTGCGGTGGATAACAAAGGGCTTAGATAGGACAATAAAACATTCAGTGTTGGGAGGAGACCTGATAAGACAGGAGGAACGTGGAGAGACAGCATGGGGGTGTGTGGCGGAGGAGGTGTGGTGGGGTGTGTGGTGCTGGCGGGTGCATGCTTGATGCTGGACCTTCAGAAAGGCCAAGGTTTCTGAAGTCTGGATGCTCTTCCTGGTGAGTGGCATCTCTAAGCATGCTCAGTGTTTCATGTTTCAGATTCCCCTGCATTCTTGTAACCCGACTTAGTCTACTCCCAACAAACTAGCCAAGGGGAGTGCGGGAAGTGGCTCGGCTTGGTGGTAATGTGTTTCTGTTGTGAGCATGCAGACCAGGGTCTGGGTCTCTCATGGAAGCTGAAGGGGCACTTCTCTGGAACTCCAGCTCTGGCAGAGGCAGAAGCAGGGGGATACCTGGGTTGGCCAGCTAGGTCTGTTCAAAATGGACAGCTTCCAGTTTCAGTGGGAGACTCTATCTCAAAAAGTAAGACGGCGAGCAATAGAGAAAGACAGCCAGCATCCATCTTTGTACTTCACACATGAACTGTGGGTGAGTGCACGTAAACCCGTCCCATGCATCCACATGTAACACACACACACGCACACGTACACACACACATGCACATGCACAGTACACACTCACATGCACATGCACAAGCACTCATGCACACACAGACACACACACAGACACCTGAACACGCACACACACACATACATGCAGGAACACATACACACACACATTCAACACACCACACAAACACATACACACTACACACACACACACACATACACACTCACATGTACACACAGACACATGAACACATATACACACATATACACACATACACATATGCACATGCACAAGTGTGCATGCACACATAGACACACAAACAGATACTTGAACACATATACACAGGAACACATGCATACATACATACACATGCACACACATATGCACACATATACATGAACACATAGGCACATGAACACATGCACACATACATATCTACACATACCACACAAACACATACACACTACACACATTCATATGCACAAGCACTCGTGCATACACAGACACACACACATACACATGAACACACATGCATACACACAGGAACACATGCACATATACATACACATACCACACAAACACTCTCACACATAAACACACATCACATGCATACAAATATACACATATACATGAACACATAGGCACATGAACACACACACATATGTACACCCATACACAGATGCACACACATGCACATGAACACATAGACACACAAACACATACACAAACACTTACATGCATACATACATGCACACATACATACACATTAGAATATACACATGCACACATACATACACACACAAACACATTTCATTTTTGTTACTCAGCCTTGGTCTTTGGACATCAGAGGGTTTGAGTTTGAAGGAGAACCTGTCAGGTGACACAAGTGAAGGTCCGCCTCAAGTGTTCAGGACCTCTTCACAGGGGGTTCCCTGAAGGGGATGCATCTGGAAGCCTCCAGCCAGGAGAAAACCCTTAGGAGGGGGAGCCCTGGAGCTGGTAGCAGTTGGTGGGGGGTGGAGGGTGGGGCATCAGAGGGGGTAACGGCTGGGTATTATAACCAGAAGGCAAATTGCAGCCATGTATTGCCTGCCATGTACAGCCCCGCCACAGCGAAGCTGCTGCCTTCTCACCCTGTTTTCCTCAATGAGTCTGTTACAGCCAGGGCCACATGGGCTCCAAATGAGGGTGGCCTTTAAACTTTCTATTCCACACCTCCTTCTTTTGAATGGAACATACATTTTTTATTTTATTTATTTATTTATTTATTTTTAGCAGTATGGCTTGGTAGTGTGCTCAACACCAACACCAATAACAACAACATCTTTCAGAAAGACTAACTTTTGTACCTCAAAGATGTGTATGCTCAGAAAATATTCACCTTGGATTGAGGTCTGTGAGTCAGGCATGACAAAAACAATTTATGTTGCTTTATTTCAGTTTAATGATAACCCTGTCAGGATTATATCATTATTTTCTATCAATAAGATGTAGAAAAAAAAAAAAGGTGTATTTGCCTGAAGTTGTGGCAAACAATATTTAAATCCAGGTGGTCCCACAGTCTACTTTTTTTTTTTTTAATGTATATGAGTACACTGTCACTGTCTTCAGACACACCAGAAGAGGGTGTCAGATCCCATTACAGATGTTTGGGAGCCACCATGTGGTTGCTGGGAATTGAACTCAGGACCTCTGGGAGAACAGTCAGTGCTTTTAACCGCTGAGCCATCTCTCCAGCCTCCCCCCCCCCCCCATAGTTTACTCTTAACTCTCATAATTGTCTCCCCTTCAGGGCATGCACAACAATTTATGTATAAACATTGACTAGACTGGTAGTGATTAATTCCTGTGAAATATTAGGGAGGTGTGAAAATAATGTTGTAGGATATTTGAATGTCATGGAAAATTATTCACAATAATCTCCAAAAATAATCTAAAATGTGAACCCAAAATATAGTAGTTGATGCTAATATAACAAACTTTTGGCATTGTAGTAAAGTAATATTTGGCTTGTAGATATTTTTCTTTTTTTTTTAAGATTTATTTATTTATTATATGTAAGTACACTGTAGATGTCTTCAAACACTCCAGAAGAGGAAGTCAGATCTTGTTATGGATGGTTGTGAGCCACCATGTGGTTGCTGGGATTTGAACTCCGGACCTTTGGAAGAGCAGTCAGGTGCTCTTACCCACTGAGCCATCTCACCAGCCCGTAGATATTTTTCTTACCAATGCATTCTGTAGTTTTGAAATTTTTCTTAAAAGAAACAGTATTGCTTTTTGCTAACCAAAAAAGAAAGTATTATAAATATTAGCTTTTGTCACGGAAATTAATACCTGGTCAGAACTTTTGGAAACTACTTAAAATGTAAGTGAGGAAGTAACCCTACTTCTGTTACTCAGCAGCCCCAGAATTATTTTTCTTGGAACATTCTGGGGTTGGTCTTTCATCTGGGCATATTTGTTAGTTGATGCTGCAAGGGCGTGGTTAGGTTTAAATGAGAACTATGTTGTTTAACTGGCAAATAAGGGCGAGAAAACTCCATTCCTATGTAACCATTTTCCACATTGGAGTGTGAAGTCAGCAAGGCAGGATGGTTTTGTTTGCGATTGTATTTGGAGCACATAGTTCAATGCCTGGCACATTATAGTCTCAATAAACACTTGTGGAATGACTAAGGGGGTGGGGGCGCTATAAAGTTTTGTATCACCTCTGCTGATCTTTTGCATTGGGAGAAGATCCCTCAGGCAAGATGGGGGGCCAGGGGAGGAACTTTAATGCTCGTGGTTAGAAATTGAGATTTGACATATGAGACCATTGGGACTAACTTTGGTCTTCCAAGGAGGGGGATGCTACATGATCAAAACCGTGGAACGGAAACGCGATTCTGGCAGCTGTGCCGGTGGATGGCTGGGTCAGGGGCGCGGCAGAGGGGAAGATGCTGAAGGCGGAAAGGCAGGGAGGCTGCCCTCGCTAGCTCCAGCCAAAAAACGCTTTGCAGTTAGTAATCCTTGCCTGGAGAGACTGTATTTGGCCCGGGGTTGCGAATGCGCACATCAGGGAAACAGTACCTCGGGGGAGTTCTGCTTCTGGGGACCAGCGCAGCCAAATAGAAAGATGGAAATCAGAGCCGATGGGGTGGGGAAGGGCTGATTGCTGCGGAGGTGATGCTGCCAGCAGTTCAGTGCAACCCAAGTTGAAGCCCTACTTCCCACTCCGACCTCCCTCCTCCCGCTCTCATCTCTTTTGGCTTCCTGGTTGCCTGGGTGTACAGAGGAACAAATTTGTGGTGTGGACGGGTTCCAAGCCAGTCATCCATCATCCACAATGAATCCTCACCAGACTCTCATCGCACACTCGGCAGTCTTACCCTTTCCAAGGGAGAGCATTGGCAGCGGCCCAGGGGTCTGCCAAGGTGACTCGCCAGATTCTCCCCCCCCCCCGAACTTTGCTCTGGTTCCTGCTCTATTCCCCCGATTTCTTTGTAATTCAGGAAAAAAGCAACAACAAACAGTTCTCAGCGCCCTCGGTGCTGGGCTCCATCCCTCCCTGTGGTTTGGCAGAGAAAACGTCTGGGCAGTCCTGGGAAGATTATCGAGCGTGCTCCGCTGTGGCTGGACAGGGGCTGCAGCGCCAGGAGCGCCTAGGTCCAAGGCTGGGTCGCCCCAGGGCCCAGGGTGTGGCTGAAGACTTGGCTCTGTCCCTGGATCTGGACGAAGCCGACGGGAGACTCCGCCCACCACGTGCAGGTGGGCGGGGCTTGCCTGGCCAGGGCCCACCTTGCCCTGCCTCAGTTTCTTCATGAATAAAAGGTGGTTGATAGACTCCATCCTACTTACCACTTGGGTGTCAGTCACAAATGAAGCAATTACCATATTTAATATTCGTTAAATAAGTACCTGGCTATAATATAAATTATTAGTGTTAAGGGTGCTTAAGATTTCAGGACCCTCATGATCAGTAGTAGTGGCTGAGCTCACACCACACCTGGCTTTACCTGGCACCTCAGTCACAACGCCTTAAAATCCTAAGGCTCATTCCAAGCAACCTTACAGCTCCATTGGGCGGTGCCTTTTAGAACCACAGGTTGCTGGATGGTGATTGAGTTATTGAGCAGCAGAGTGAGCAGGGCTAGAGCAATGGGGGAGGGGGTCATTTGCTGGACATGCAGGTCAATATGGCTTTAGATGGAGTGATCTTTTACTTCAAATGATTGGAGGCTCTTCCTTTAAAGCACCTGGTGGCTGCGAAGTCCCCTTTTCAGTTAAGGGCTATAAAGATGCGAGCAAGCTCTTATCTTGTAGTGGATGGGGAAAGGGGGGTCTTTTTGGAAGGTGAGAGACAGAACTATGAAGGGCGTTTTCATTTCCTCTCCTGTGGGACTGGTGGAAGTCACCCACGAGAGCTCTAACGGAAGTCTGGGAAATTTACCAGATGATTACAGCTCAAGGGATCGGTCTTAAAGGACAGATCATGAAACTGTTCTCGTAACTGGGAAACGCACCGGGCTTGAACTCGCAGAAGCTGGGGTTCACACCTGTGAAACTGAGCTACTGTGCCAGACCTTTCTGCCCTTCTCAGGGTAAAGGAAGTCAGAATATCTATATCTATCTATTAATTATATATATATATATATATATTTAAAGGCACTTGTTGAGAACAAGTTGGGTCTGGGTTCTGTGTGTTTCTGCCCCGCCTTTGACTGACAGCCAGTCAAGGCAAAAGATATTCTCACCCCCTTTCTTCTAATAGGTAATTATTTATTATTTCTAATAGATAATAACCATTTATTTCTCTAACAGATAATAACCTGAGTACAAACACATAGAAAAAGGCCTGGCTATTCAGAGGGAGGCACCACTTGACTAACTATAGATATTGCAGTTTAAATAAGGTAAATGTGGAATACATTATTAAAATATTTTAATTTAAAACACATAAAGAATCTGCTGCTTTGGAGCCTGAAACCTATGCATTACTTTTATTAAATATTTTCTCTCCAACGAGCAGGCATTTATGAGAAAGTGTTGTATTCCCAGAAAAGTAAATGGAAGAGAGAGAGCTCACCCCAACAGGGCAGTGAGAACCTGATTATTAACCTAGTGTGACCTGTATCGTACGTAAGTGTCAGATGGAAGTAAAACGAATAAACTTCACAAAAACACAAGACGTTGCTCGGCTCTGTTGCTCGGAGCTCAGAATGATTTTGATCCACAGTCGTCTTCACCTCTGGGAAGGTAGACAGGTTTTCTTCCATCTCTGCTAGGCACCCCGGAAGGGAGAAGTGTATTTGCTGGCTAAGGGCGTTTGGCATTTGCCATACGAAGGGGCAATGACAGACGTCAGTGTTCCTTAAAGGAGACAGAGATTTCAGAAAAGGACAAGAAGACTTGGAAAGCAGCAGTTTCTACATTTAGGCGTCTGGAATTCTGGAAGCAATTGAGATTGCGCATCAACGACTGGATTTAGCTCCACTCTGGATACAGTTTGCAGGCCTGGAATCTGGAAGTCCTGCGAAAGGCAACTTTCTGCGGCTTTCTCTTAAGCAGCCAGGCCTAACTGGGTTCAGGCAGGGTCGAAGATAAGCTCTTCCTGGAGAAATATGGCCTCCACAGTAAAATAGATGTAGGCTGGGGGGGGTGGTGGTGGTGGTGTTGAAGTCCTGCTGAGAACTGTGGCATGTGTGAGTGACAGGCTTAGCTTCTGTGGGTGTTCTGGGGCCATACTGTCAATTAGAGGAACAATAGAGACGTTTGTGAATGGAAGTAATTATGGAGAGCTGCCTGATAGGAGTTACTCTATGAAACCTACCCGAGACAAGTCGAAGTCGGTCTCAGGCAAGAATGTTCAGCACGCCACAGACCACACTCAAGTATTGGGGATGGGAGATTTTTGAGGAGTGGTGTTGTATAGAACATTTTTCTAAGCAGTTACAGTTTGTGCAAGTCCCCCTTTGAACAGCTTAGAAAGAATCCTGGTGACCTGAAAGGGTTCATGTGTCCTCAGTTCCAAGCTTCATGGCTGGTGGGAAAGGTCTTTGTGCTTTGTGCACCGTTAAGCCTCCAGATTGCCAACCTAGGCCTGCTCTTGATCTGCTCTGGGATAGAGTGAATCACGTTTGGTGTGCGTTCTCTGTTTTGCAGATGATGTTTCTGCTATAGCCAGGACTAAAAGGCTGTTCTGCTTTGAAGAACACACACACACACACACACACACACACACACACACACTCCACACACCACACACCACACACACATACACACACACTTTCTGCTATAGCCAGGACTAAAAGGCTGTTCTGCTTTGAAGAACACACACACACACACACACACACACACACACACACACGCACGCACGCACGCACGCACACACACGCTCCACCTCTTCTGCATTCATAAGCAGTGACCATACAGAAATATCTTGAAATCCATTCCCCATTGGAAAAAGGTGGTGGTAGGGAATTCGGGCCAATGGGGGTGGGGCGCAAAACTGTGGAAAGCTTTTCTTTTCTTTTTTTTTAAACTACGGAGGGTGAATAACACCCAAGACATTTAAAAGGCATGTCCTGCATAAAATAAACGTGCCAGCGATAACTTGCAAATGTAGAGCAGCTGCTGTAATAACTGAAGTTACCTGCACATCTAGACCAGAAGTGCTAGGAAACTGCTATTCTGAATGATCGGTTAATGAAAATTCAAACAAATGGAACATCCTCTGGCTTTGTCATGGGGGGTTTATGGGGTAGGGCTGACTTAGATATGCTCCCAGTTACAGAACAGCAGCACCGTCAGAGAGAGTCACTGAGGGCTCCTGCCGTTTTCTTTGGCTGACAGTGTTTCTGTCACTTAAGCTGTTGTGGTCACAGTCCCCTGCCACACCCCTTTATCACTGTGTTCCCGGGAGGTCCTCTATGACCTGTCATGGTTTGCTATGCAGATTTTATAAATAAGACATGGAAAGCAACCGGAGAAAGGCCTGCCCTGGAACAGAGCTCAGTAGATACACATTACTGTTATTATTGTTCATCTGAGATCAGTATGTGTCCCCCCAATCCCCACCCCCGGCTCTGATGATCATTAAGGAAGCATAATGTTTTGTTTAACAAAATAACTAATTTCAGCAAATACCCTGCCTTTTTGGCTATTTTTTCCCCCTCTTTCCATTCATTGCTTTGAGTGTGTCTCAGTTTGTGGCTTTCCTTGGCTGTTAAATTGAATTAGATTGAACTGTAATTTCTGAGTCTTGGTGCTGAAAGGAGAGAGCATCCCTGAATTTGAAAGCAATACAAATATGGCCGCACTAGAACATAGTTTGTTCAAAAAAAAAAAAATGTCAGGATGGTCTCTAATGCCTTGCATTCTCATTTTGAAAATTAAAAATTGAAGAATTACAAATATTAATAAATAATTACCCAATCAGAAGAAAGTAATGAAAATATATCCTATTTAAAAAGCTTTAAACTGTGTGGGCTTTCGAGTTATCCATTTCAGCTTTATTTTCAATTAGTCTGAGTTAATGAGTATCTTTGTTTCCTTATTGCTATGGTAAAAGCCCTAAGAAAGGCAACTTAAAAAAGAGTTTATTCAGTTCACTGTTCAAGGGTGTGGTTCATCAGAGAGAGGGAGTCACAGGAACAGGAGTCCTGAGTTGTGAGGCAGAAATGAATGCATGCATGGGAGTGCTCAGCTTGTGTTCTCCACTCTGACACAAGCTAGGATCTTCAGCCTAGGGAATGGTAATACTCACAGTGGGTAGGTGGTTCCACCTCCGGGAATGTTACCAAGGAAATCCCCCCTAGTCATGCTTAGAGGCCCTTCTTTGAGGTGAGTCTAGATTCAGTCGAGCTGGTGATTAATAACTGTCATAGTGAAAGATTATGTATTTGTTGTGGCTATCTCCCATCTTTGTTTATGCCAGGGTGGTGGTTTGAATAAGAATCACTTCCCCCAATAGGCTCATATATTTAATATTTAGTCACCCGGCAGGGAGTAGCACTCTTTGAGAAGGATTAGGAGGCATGTGGCTTTGTTGGGGTAAGTGTGACCTTGTTGGAGGATGTGTATCTCTGGGGCAGGTTTTGAGGTTTCAAAAAGTCCATGTCAGGCTCTACCTGCCTACCTGTCTGTCTGTCTGTCTGTCTGTCTGTCTGTCTGTCTCTGCAGATCAGGTTGTAGCTGTTACCTACTTCTCATCACTATGCCTGCCTGTATGCAGCCATGCTTCCTGCCATGATGGTAATGGACTAAATCTCTGAAACTGTAAGCAGCCCCCCAATTCAATGCTTTCTCTTATGAGAGCTGTGTTGGTCATAATAGCACTTCACAGAATTGAACAGTGACTATGACAGCTAGTAAAAAGAGAAGAATAATGCTAACAGTTATAATTAAATTATTACTGTGAACTTTGCTCAGAGGGAAAGGTGATGCTGTGTGGGTAGAGCTCGTTTGGGTGTTGGCCACTTTTTGAATCTTGCCTGTGACAGGACACTCCGTGCAGACCACAGTGATTCCTCTGCAGTAAGGTGAAAGGTTTCCCATTTACAAAATTCTCTGATTCAGTTATTTATTACTAAGCCTGTGTTTACTGAAGGGATACTGTGGGCATCATGGGCACAGCAAGTGAAGCAAGCCCTGCTCTTACAGACCTTGTCTTTTCACTTGTACAGAGGTAGGAGCCATGTGTAGACAGAGCTGGGTAGGAAAGCCAAGAAGTAGAGACAGGGATGCTGCAATTTACTTAATCCTGTAGGAGCTGGGACAGACAACAGAACCAGTTCTTAATCAGACAAGCAATAAATTCATAATGACTGGCTCTATGAAGAGGACACTGGGCAAGAGACGAAATAGAGATGGCTGCAAGTGGGTTAATCTGGGGGGCAGGCAAGGTCAGCTGATATAGTAAGACAATGATTGGGCAGATATGGGAAGACACGAGGGGTGAAGGTATCCAGGAAGAAAGGGGGAGTCTGTGAGGAAGCAAATTCGAATGCCTCAGCATGAGGCCTCATTCAAGAACACATTGCAATAAGGAAGACACCACACTTTACACTGAATGGAGGGACAAGATACTTGAAGAGTCATAGGCAAAGGAATTCTGAGCTCAGGTGTGCAATAGTGAATGCTCCAGTTGCCAAGAATTATATCTAAGTTTTGAAGATCATACCTTTAAAATAGTCCAGGACCAGGGAGAAGGTTTTATCTTTATTTAGTGTTGGATCTATTTAAAGATCTATTTAAAGAGCAGAAGTCAATCTGAAAATCGAATGTCAGGGTCATGGGGTGAGGAGGAGGAGGAGGAGGAGAAGAAGAAGGAGGAGGAGGAGGGAGGGGGAAGGAGGAGGGAGGAGGAGGAGGGAGGAGAAGAAGAGAACATAATCTGCTTAGCCCTGTAAGAGTATGGACAGCAAACAGCCGCTCATGTAAAGCAATGTTCAGGGTAAAGTTAGGTGTGAGCAGATGAACAACTGAGGCAGGAAGATTGTCCTCTGACAGTGTATTTGCCACCAGGGTACACTTAACTTCATCAATATCCCACTGTTGAAGGAACCTTGCTTAGTGGAATTCTGGGAAAGGAGGGGTAAGACTTTATCACAAGCATTATTAGGGACCATGCTACTGGAGGAGCCTGCGGAGGGAAGGGGTTCAGTATTCCTGATGGCAAGACCTGCTGGGTTTGTCATCTCCATGGCTCCTTGAGAGAAGGCTTCAGCGTCCAGCATGGCTTGAGGGGACAGCCTGCCTTACTCCTGCACCCCTCCACAGAACTGCCTCTCACAGACCGCTATGGAGTTAAGTTCTGTCTCTACTTCTCCGCAGATGGAATTATCTCTTTCTCCTTAGCTGTGGTGTTGCCTAGAAAGAGCCAATGTCTGAGAGCAAGGGCTGTTTGTCAGACCAGACACAGTTCTGGAAAGATCTATGAGTCGGTCAGCAGGTGCTTGCTTTTACTTATCTGTTTTTGTCTGGATATCAGGTTGGGTGAGAGAGAATCAAGAACACGCATCAGGGAGGGTGACTGCCAGCTACTGTATCAGGCAGAGGGACTGGAGACAGATGAGCCGAGAGGTCTTCAAATATGAGATGGTGCTTGCCCGTCAGGCCAAAACCTAGTGACTTTCTACAGCTGATATTTCTCATGGATTGTCGGAGAGTCTATGAGCTAATAATTCCTATTAACTCTTATTCATTTTAGATGGGAGGAGATCTCTGTCTGATTCCGTTTAGGAAACAAGCCCTCCTTGGTCAGTCAGACAGGAAGAGTGTAACTACGTAGATGTAACATGTCCATGGGGAACTAAGCTATAGTTTGGTGGGTAAAAGTCTCTTGCAGGTTCAGTGTTAAAGGATGGACCTCCTCCCACCAGTTTGATGCTTTGCACAGTAGTAGAAACTTCAAGAGGTGAAGCTTGATGAAGTCCCTAGGTTGTTAGAAGTATATCCTTGAAAGGGGAATCCTGGGACTTCTGGTCTTTCAGTCCTGAGGAGGTGAATGTCTCTGCCCCACAGCTGCCTCTCATCACAACCTGTCTCCACCAAATCCTTACAGGGACACAAAGCCACAAGGTGAGTTGGTCATGGCCTAAAAACCTTCAAAATTCTAGGTCAGAATAAATCCTTTCTTTCTGTGAGTGATTTACCACAGGTATTCATAACAGCCAGAGAAAACTGATCAGCACAACTTGGTAGCAATGGGAACCATCTAAATGTCCACAGGGACAGAGGCCAAGTTGGAATTGCGAAGATTAGACTCAGGAAGGTCTGGGACTCGCAACCAACTGGTGTCTACCTGAGCTGGTCGTGGAGTTTGCTCGGCAAGTGCCAGGGGAGGCAAAGTTTCAGCTGCAGGGCGGGTAAGGGAATCCATGCTTCTGGGATGAAGAAGCATCGCTGGGTAGTGTGGGATGAAGGGTTGCGGGGTACTGCTCAGAGCAACAGGTAGAAAGGAGGTCTAAAGAGGAACGCTTCTAAGAGGGAAATCCCTCCTTTCTCCCTTCATGGAGCCACCTGGCAGAGCACAGACGAAGTTCTCAGAATCCCAGGCCCAGCCTCTCAAAACAGATGATAGAATAATAGGTTTAGAGACAAAACAGTAAAGATTGCTACAATGTGTTGGGACAGACTTGCAGGATGGGAGTTGGTGGGGAGGGTGAGCAAAGGAGTTAGGGAGACTCAAACAATATTCTTGTATAGACTTATGTGGGCTTCTGTAGAGTATGATGGCCCCCTTCTCCACCATCTAAGTAGAGAAGGCTCGGCATAGGCTGTAAAACACTTGGACATGGAGGCAGCTCTCCAGAGCTGGAAGGGCCACCAGAGAAGTGAGAGCAGGATAGTGCTGCCCTCTTGTGGACACCTGTGGTTCTGCAGGAGGGTAGCTTAGTATTGAAGGCAGGTGACCTTTGACTACTGAAGGCAGGTAACAGGATGACACATGCTGAGGAAGGATAGTGTGATACTGATGGAGGGGAAGGACATCTCAGAACTGGTCCATGACCCAAAGAATCTGTGACTGTTTTTTTCAGAAGAATAGAAATCTCTTAGCACTGAGGTGCTCTGGACAATTACAGACACCTGAAGCAGAAGAGATAAGCCCATTTCCAAATATTGGAATTTTTAAAGCAAAGAGGTTTGTTGTTGTTTGTTTATTTGTTTGTTAAATAACAGAGTAAGTTGGCCAAGGCTGTGTAAGGATACAGGCCAGAGTTCAGAACTGGATGTAAACGCCAGACATGATGGTTTGTACATGTAACTCCAGCATGAGCGAGTAGAGACAGGGAGGTACCTAGGGTTTGCGTAGCTGTAACAGTGAGCTCCAGGTTCAATGAGTGACCGTGCCTCAAAAAATATAGTGGAGAGCAATAGGGGAAGAATTCAGTCAGCATCTGGCTTCTACATGCACAGAGTGGGTGACTTGTACTCACATTCACACTCCCTTCACACACACACACACACACACACACACACACACACACACACACACACACAGACACACAAAAGAGAAGGACCAGAGTAGGCTAGAAAAAAATTAACTAAAAGATTATGATCACACTCCACTAAAATTCCCATGGGTGTGGGTGTGTGTGTGTGTGCGTGTGCATGCTGAATTTTAAATGTTAGCTAATTTCCACACACCAAGAAATACTATTATCTTCTTTTTGACTCTTGAAAGTCATTTTAAAATGTGAATTCTACTCTCAGTGTGTAGGTCATGAAGACAGGCAACAGGCTGGCCTGGGCATGGAGCTGTAGTCCCTGGACCTCTGATGAAGGACCACCCTGTCATAGGTAAGCCATTGGGCTGTGCTATGGCAACCTGTAACCATCAGACAGTGCCGGCACTCCCTCATCACATCCCAGGAAGGAAGCTGCTTCAGGTGCCCACAGGCACCAGCTCCATGGGTCCCCAAATGGGGGGGGGATAGACTGGGCTTACTGTTCCTTGATGGCTATTTTGGGGTGCTTGTGGGAAAAGCTCTGCTCTGAGGTTTACGTTTTTTTTGTCCCCTTGGTGCTCAGAGAACCTTGTTCTCCTGTTAACCATGCAGATGAGAAACTTGGGGGGTTTAATCGCCTTTTATGATATTCTCTCCTTTGATGTTGAGGATGCTGTTATCGTTTGGACAACAGAGACAGGATCAGAAGGTTGCATATTTGTGTTTTCTCGGATGCACACAAAAGCTCCCTAAGGTCTCTTAGGGCCAGGGTGATACACCCCGGACAAGGCAGGGATAGAACTGGCGGTAAGCTTCCTCACAGTTTGCCTTTCTCCTTTTCCGGTCCACTCTGAGTCTTCAAGGAAACAGAAATCCCAAGACGCAGATTCATTTTCCAGTGAAAGATGTAAACTCAGCTGCCGATCCTGTGAGAGAGATTTGCTGAACAGCCTGGAAAGGAACAGGTGCCGAGGGGGTGTGCTGTGGATGACCCATTTGAGGGCAGTTCTTCCACGGGGCACAGAAGAAGGACGGACAAGGGCTCTGCCTGTAACCAAGCACTGGGTTGGGCTGAGGGGGTGGCAGGGGACCCTGTCAGAGGCTGAACCCAGCGTTGACTGGAAGGGGGAGAAGGAATATGAAGGTAGAGATTCATGCATGACGCTTCGGACTTGCCTTGAGACACGCAGAGCCGCAGTCGCCACTACAGTCTCACAGTCCTGCCCAGAAAACGCAGAGCCCCTGGTCTGTGGAGTGGGAGGCTGGGCTAGCTACGTGCTATGGCCTGTGACTAGTGCTTCCTATTATGGGATAGAATCCAAAGCATACTCAGAGAAGCAGGCCAGCGGACTCACAAACGCCCTGCGGTGTAAGGAGGTGAGAAATAGCATCTGCCCTGTGGCTCAGGGGAGCAGACTCAGCCTGGGGATGAGTCAGTGGGAAGATGAAATGCTAAAGTCCTCGGATGGCCACGGTCCCATCACCCTGCCCAGTTGTGGGAGATTTCAGTCAACTTCAGGCCACACCTATCTCCCATTGCTGGCCAGCAGTACAGCAGACCAAGTGTCCTGTACAATCCTCCCTTTAGCTGTGCTGACCTAGAGGGGGAATCAGGTGGCTGCCTCGACCTGATGAGGGAGGCCTGGGGCAGCCTGTAGCAAACAGGGGCGGGCAAGACACCTGCGGGTGGGTGGCCGTTAGCAGGCGGGTAGGCTGGCGCTCACTGCTGAACTTGGCAGTGCTGTACCCCGAGCTGCTTTCTGCTGACACCCAGGGTGGTGCTCACATGTGAAATCAATGAGATAATAGATGTGCAAACACTTGGGAAAGCCACCAAGCTCCTTGCCGCACTCTCCCCTGCTGCTCACGAAGCTCCTATTCCTGCCTCACCCCCACCCCTCAGCCTCACATCACAGCTGGACAGAGGCTGAGCATTGGTCGGTTTGACTTCTGAGAGCTCCTACATTCAGCTCATTTCAATCTCGGTTTGGTTTCTGCTGTTTCTGCTCGGGTCCAGGTCTTGGATTTCTTATTTACCCCAGTTTTTGTCTAATTTTGAAGACAGCCTCAGAGACCCCAGATATGGTGATCGTAGACCCTCTTCCCAAGTATGTAACCCTCCCTCCTGGTCCAAAGCTTCCAAAGACTTCCTGCTGCCTACAGAGGAATTAACTCAGAGGCTGGCCACCCTGTGCTGTGCATTCCCTGGGGCCATACAGCTCTCCTTGACCTCCTGCCCTTGGTTTCTTTGCTCAACTCTGCCATCTCCCTGGCATGCCTGACCTGCTGACAGTTTCTTCCCCTTTGAAAGTCAAGGTTCGAAGGTTGTGGATAAATTATTGATGGGCTTTTAAAAAAAATAAAAGAGGAAATGGAGTCATATTTCAAAAGTTGCAAGGAATTTTTAAAAAAATTAAAGATAGAGTCTCACGTATTCCAGGCTGGTCTGGAACTCACTGTGTACCCAAGGATGGTCTTAAACTTCCGATTCACCTACTGCCACCTCGTGTCTTCTGTGATTAGAGATATGTGTCACCATGTCCAGTTCTATGTTTACACAGGCAATCTACTCCCCAAACACATACCCATTGGGGTCTTTGCTCTTTTTAAAAAATCTTAATAGCTTCACGTATCAAATATGCATTTTATACAAGGTCTGCTGAGGACTGGGGCGAAATTTCAGTGAGATTCATATCTTCCCAGCTAGGGCTACAAAGCAATGTAGAACCGTGAAGATGGAGCCCACGCTTCCTCTGTGTCTTGCTTTCTCAAGCAAGTACAGTTACAACTTCAATACTGGCACACATACATCTACAAACTGGATGTTGCCCTTTCCCCCCTGGTTACCAGGAAGCTCAGAGATGTATATTTGACTCTCAGCTACAGTATTCATTTGTTCACATTAATGCTCATAAGTAACACTTGCCAACTGTGTACTTAGAACTGTTACAGTCATGACACCTTGGTTCTTGTACCCGAAAACCCAACTCATACCCGTGGCACTTGCTTGCCCTGTCCTTGGCTTTGAAGCTCTAGCTCACTAACCTGATGCCTGCACTACCTTCCGTCGATAAACTAAGCTTATTCAAAACAGGCATCCACTGTTCTGAGTCACAGATGTCCATTCCTTTACTATAGACAGTCCCTCTAAGCCAACTTGACACAGAAGCACAGCGCACACACCATTGGATGCAATTGTGACCGTTTTGTAGGGTGTTCTTTACATTTTCCCTGGGTTACCTTGTCGCACAGAGTGACATTTAGCAGTCTATCCTTTATTCAAACATCAGCTTCAGGTTAAGATCTTGGGTTGTTGCTTCTCCTTCCTGTATCTAGTATATAATTTTAATTTAAAAAAAATCCATTTCAATATTGATAATGTTTATACACCACCTGGGATCCTGTTTGGAAGCTAAGCAAGTTGATTAACTAAACCAATTGACAGTTTATCAGTGACATAGCCATCTCCCCACTGCAGCTTAACATACTGGTGGTGCTGGTGCATGTGCCAGCCAGTCCCCTGCTTTCTGAAAGCATCCAGAAGAAACTGGAGTTCCTGACAGGGTTGGGAGGGCCTGTCTCCTGCCTCCATGTAGATCCCATGTTGTTGCCTGTGTCCTGGGCATTGCCTGCCTAGGGGCCTGTTCATAGCTGCTGGGCCAGCTGGCTTCCTATCATTGTAATGTGTGATGTCATATGTGTGTGAAGGGGGGGTGCATGTTCTGACTCAGTCTTTGTGTTCCCGTTCATGATCAGTCACCCTTGCTTTCAGTCCTCTGATGAGGCAGCAGTGCATCATGGTGGTAGCATGAGTAGAGCAAAACCCCAAATGTCTTGTGGCTAAGATATGCCTGTCTCGGGGTCCTTGATATTGGGCTTACAAGTAAACACCACTGGGCTCTGCTTTTGTGTTGGGTCCTGAGGATTGAACTCAGTCCTCATATTGATGAGTGGAGCAACTTACCACCTGACCTATCTCCTGGTCCCCCAGGCCTCACCTCTTTAGGATTCCACTGCCTCCTAATAGTGCCACAGGCTAGGGAATATGAACTTCAGGGGATCAACGCAGACCCAAAGTATCCTAACTGCTGTACCCTCTCCCTGGACACCCCAGCTATACAAAATTCTTCACTGGTACCTCAACATCAGAAGATGTCTGCCTGATTTGATTATGCATGTGTCGCCCAGCAGCCAAGGCAGGCATCTTAGATGCTAACAGACCACACCTCTTCATGGATCCCCCTGTGTTGATCCTGAACAGTCACTCTGTGTGCTCTGTCTTCTTCGGGCTCTTCCCAGGTCTCTCTGTACAATGTGAAGTGTCACACATGAGTGTCAGACACAGGGTACAGTAGAGCTTGAGAGGGCTACTCCTGGGGGAAGCCCGCACTCCAAGGACGTCTACAGCCTACATGGGAGGAAAGGAGGAGGTAACTGATTGCAAGATATGCCTGGAACAGACAGCCATGAACCGTGTGAGCTTTAGTGCCGATGGCTGCTGCTCACTTTAATCTAAGGCACACATGTACATGTGCTCAGCACCAGAGCTTCAGATTCCAACACAACTGACTTGCAGGAGCGAGCTGTTCAGAATACTGAGATAACAGTATCAAGTGGAGAGCCCCCGGTCCTGACCATGTACCGTTAGTCCTTTCATATGTATGTGTGTATATATACATGCACATGCGTGCACACAGCACATATACTAAATCTTCATTCATCAAATGAGGAAACAGAGGTTCCCTAAAATGAAGGAACTTTCCCAAAGCTATTGTAAATGACAAAGACCAGCCCACGGTCATCCCAACTCCACAGCCCACCTTCCTTACTGTCCTGTGGTGTCACCATCTCAGTCATAGTACACAGTCTGATCAAGACACCCAAGTGCCTCAATTATTCAGTGTGGAGTTCTCAGTGAGAAATGTCCCTTTAGAAGGTGGAGCCTAGCTGGAGGGAGGCTGTCACTGGGTGTGAGCTTTGGCTTCTCATAACTGCCCCACTTCAAGTTGCTTTCCCTGATTCCTTTGTGGGGGTGAGAGGTGATCTGCCCGATTCTCACTCCAGCTTCCTGCTGTATGTCTTCCCACCGTGTGAACTTTCCCTCTGAAACCACAAGTCAAGATGAATTCTTCCTTCCAGTTGCTCTGGTCACAGTGCTTTATCACAGTGACAGAAAAGTATACCCATAGGCTTAGATTTTTTTTTTTCAAAAACTACTTTAATTATGGTTCTTTAATGCTTCAACCTCTCTTCTGGCCCACCACCCACCAGAGGTAGGGGGAAAGAAAGGTTGATAGGAAGTGGGGGTTGTGGACCTTTTAGAAATAGTTCTTTGGAAGGGGGCAATTCCAATATCCATTGTCAGCAATCCAGTCTACTAGCAAAACACCAAACATGGGCCAGCAGCAGCAGTCCAGTCCGCTCGTCAAACACCACACACGAATCAGTAGCAGTGTCTCAGTCCAGTAGAAATCGTGAGGCACTAGTCCGTGGAAGTGGCAGGAAGCAGCCAGAATACCGCCAGAAGTTCTTTGGTGAGCTTCTCTCTATGAAGTCGCGACAAGCAGAGACCAGCGAAGAAAGCAAGGCGAACCGATGCGTGAGTGTCATCTACTGTCTGTTGGGTTATGCTTACCTTCGTTCCAAACATCACGAGGCTCTCAAGTGTCCGCTCCAACAAAACATCACATGACACAACTGCGTCTCCAACGAAAGCAGACATTCTCACTTCATATACCCAGTGACAACTGCTGTTCCTAGACACACAGACTCTGAACACTGATAGAGTTTCTGCTTCCACACAAGAACCAAGATGATTGTCCTTGAAAAGTTACATCCCCAAGTGTGTGGGTAGGTTAGAGGGAGGGTTAGGGGTTGAACATCAGGTTGGCCAGACAGAGGATTAACTGTTACACACCCACCATTCCACAAACTCCTTATTGCTCTCAAGTACTGTCTAATTCCTTTTATAAAGATGAGACGAGAACAAAAGGAGTTTAAGCAATGTATGATTAAACTGCTCAGAAATGTCTGGGCTGGTTTAGAGCTCAGGGCTCTGTGTTTCCAAAGCTCACTCATGATCGTTCTGGAACATTCCATCAGAGTGGGCCACAGCTTCAGGGCATTCTCTATGCTGGGACACACATATGTAGGTGGCATACCACGGTCCCTTCAGTGTGTGACTCACAGGTGGGTCTGACCAGGGTGCTTATCAAAGATGCTCACAGTGCTGTGGTCAGAGAGGGTGGCATGAAGATGACTCTGCTTTGAGCCTGGTGGGGCTTCCTTCACCCTTAGGGCTGTTCTTGCCTGCTGGAGAGGGATCTCACTGGTGGTCCCGTCGCAGAGACTGGCTTGGAATCCAGAAAGAGAGAGAAGAAGCGCTTGGTACTTCAGCTCAGTGAAGAGACTTGAATGTTAGTTAGCTCAGGGCCAGGAGATTCATGGGGAAGGAATGCAGAGGTGAGGGGCGCGTGCAGTTCCAGTGTCCCCCGCTCCCTACCTTGGAGTCTCTGGCTACCCTGGCACTGTGTGGCTGGATCTATGTAAGCAGCAGTGTTTCTGCTTATTTTGCTGTGGTTTGAAATGTATTTTGGCATTTCTTAACAAATAACACAACTTTCCCTTTGTGTTTTCCTTAATAAAATACAGAAATGAGAGCAAGGAAAAGTAAAAAAAAAAAAAACAAAAATCAAAAAACAAGAAAACCCCACATCTCTGTCATCCCTACTCTATGCAGGATCACATCCTACCCCTCCCTCTCATCCTCCCCTCCCCCACCAAGCTCCCTCTTCCCTCCTCCCTCCCACCAAACTCCCTCCTCCCTTCTCTTTCTAAAACCAGGCAGAAATGTGTGATTCATGAGTCTGAGATTTTTGTGTGTCTCTGTGTGTGTTCATAGATACCTAGGTACACATGTGTGTATGTGCACATTTGTATGGAAGACAGAGGCCAATTAAAGTGTCTAATTTGTTTTTCTTTTTCCTTTTTTAAAAAATTGGATATTCTCTTTATTTACATTTCAAATGTTATCCCCTTTCCCAGTTTCCCTCCCTCCTGGAAACCCCCTATCCCATCCTCCCTCCCCCTGCTTCTATGAGGNTNTTCCTCCACCCACCCACCCACTCCCACCTCCCTACCCTCGATTCCNCTACACTGGGGCATCTATCGAGCCTTCATAGGACCAAGGGCCTCTCCTCCCTTTGATGCCTGACAAGGCCATCCTCTGCTACATATGCAGCTGGAGCCAGGTGTACTCCTTTGTTGATGGCTTAGTTCCTGGGAGTTCTGGGGGGTCTGGTTGGTTGATATTGTTGTTCTTCTTATGGGGCTGCAAACCCCTTCAACCCCTCCAGTCCCTTCTCTAACTCCTCTATTAGAGACCCCGTGTTCGGTCCAATGGTTGGCTGCTAACATCCGCCTCTCTCCTTTGGTTTTTGTGAGACAGAGTCTCTGATTGGCCAAGAGGCAGGGCTGGCTTGGCACTGTGCCCTAGAGATCCTCTTGGCACTTCCTCCCCAGTGCTGGGATTACAAGTGGTTGCACATTGTTTAGAATGTAGGTTCTTAGAACGGGTAAGTACCTTGCCAGCTCACCTACCTCCTGGGCCCTGCTGAGTCTGAGCTTGTTGCTTCTGTCTTCTATGGCAGAAGAGATGACTCCACAGTGGCTCCACATGTTCCCCCTCCCCTGACACTTCATCTGCAAACTGTTGCCTGAATGAAGACAGATGTGGGAAAGAACAGTACCCGGGGCCTCTCCCATGTGAAGACATCCCCTTGGGTTGGGAAGTACTTGTTTAATTCTGCGGATAGTCCCTATTGAGTGGGCTCTGTCTGCCTTCCTCCAGTGAGGGTGGCTTCCAGGCCAAGCTGAGCAAAGACCTTTTGATGTTTTGGATGTATGGGAATCCTCAAAGCAGTGGTTCTCAAACTGTGGGTCTTGACCCCTTGTGGGTCTGTTGAACAACCCTTTCATAGTGTTGCCTAAGATAATCAGAAAACATGGATATTTACATTAAAATTCATAGCAATAGCAAAACTACAGTTATGAGATAGTAAGGAAAATAATTTTATGGTTGAGGGTCACCACAGCATGAAGGATTGTGTTAAAGGGTTGCAGCATTAAGTTGACAACTACTGCCTCCGAGGTTCATGTGTTGAAGACTTGGTCCCTATGACAGCCGTGTTTGTTGCATGGGCCCCTGAGATGAGAGTAGATCAGGACAGCTCAAATCACACCAATTTACTACCAGTATATTAAGTCCAGTTCGTCCGTCCGTAGGGCACAGTTAGAGGAAGCAGGTCATGGGGATGGGATGTCGAAGAGTATGCTTTGTGACTTTCTTGTCTCTCTGCTTCCTGGCCACCACGAGGTCAGTGTTTCTGAGCTGATGCTTTCAATGTCCCGAGACATTAGAGCCAGCAACCATGGACTGACACCTTTACAGCCAAGAGACAAAGTCAGTCTTTCCTTCCCTCAGCTGTGTGTTTGGAAAACTCGATATTTGTTCTAACAATGAAAACTGACAAATTTCCTTCTAAGGCATACCTGCCTGAAATTGCTGGGTATTTGATGTTTGAAGCATTGATTGTCTCCTTACACAGATAACTGCAGATTTTCACACCGTAATCTTGATACCAGCTCTATGGTAACAGCAACAGTGAATGATGCTATGGTAGGAACGTGCAATGGGCACACACAGAAAAGGATGCTGTGAATGAAATGTTGACACAAAATTAAAGCCGTGTTAGTGGATGTTTTAATGCCCCTGGAAAGAACAGGAGGTCCTGGATACATTGTTGCCCAGTCTGGGTGCTCCAGTTTAGGAGAAGCATGGAAAGACTGAACCAATTTCAGATGCAAGTGGATAATGGCTAGGGTGGCTCTTTCATCAGCTGAAGATACTGGAGGTAGGGTTTTACTTTCTGAATGGGTAGCCGAGATCAATCAATGGCCCAGAAGAGGGCATCTCCACGGGATAAATTTTGACAACCAAAAAGTTTGGATTGGATGAGCTTGCAGATTACTTCCAACTCAAAAGAAGCCACATTCTGGGGTCCTACTTGAAGCCTACTTACTTCACGTCCAGAAATTCTCTAAAGAAAATACTTTGGAGAGTTTCTCAGAAGAGAGAGACTATGACTTGTCTGTGAAGGGCTTCTGGGAAATGGCTCGATGGCATCTTCTCTCATTAAACAGGCAAAACATTAGCCGTTCCATTCTGTACTATGAAGGCTGTGCATGTTCCGTAACTCACTTGGAGAGGGCACATGAATCACAGAAGAGATAACAACAAGATCCTCCAACTCTCCCCCCTCTCCTGCCTCCCACCTTAAAGACAGGGTTCCATTATATAGCCCTGACAGGCCTAGAATGTATAACCTCCTCCTGCCTTAGTTTCTCAGGTACAGTGAACACAGATGTGCAAATGCCTTATTTGGATGAGGCTCTGTGTCTTTACTGATGGATATATCACTTAGACACAACTAAGTGTATACTTCAATAACAACTTCACAACACGCTCTACTCTACTCCTTGGGCCTAAGCCAGTTCAATTTCCTAGACGGCTAGATAACTAATGGCCCAGTCCCAGTGGCAAGCTTAGGAGCAGAACTGAGCCCTCCCAGTCCTATTGTCCTGCTCGCTGCAACAGTTTCATGAGGTCACTGCCCTGTAAGTGACCTCACCCAAGGTCGCCCAAGGTGCCGTGTACCTTGATTGCTCCATGAAGTCTCTCAGGTCCCCATTGGATCCTGACTTGCTCAGCCCTCCCCTTGGTGGCCATTTCACATGATCACAACCCCTACCTTCTCAACTCCCCTATTCTCATTTCCACTGTTTCAAACTAAAAAAAAAAAAAAAAAAAAGTTTAGAAGACAGGAGGTTTGTTGTTGTTGTTGTTCTTTTTTGTTTTTTTTTTTCTCTTGTCTCTCAGAAACACACCTCATCATCAAAGGCAGATACTGTCTTAGAGTGAAAAGACAGACCAAGGTCCTCCAAGCAAACGAAACAGGGAAACATGCAGGCAAAGCTATTCTAATAGCAGATCAAATAGATCTAAAACTAAAACTAGTCATAAGAGATAAAGAAGGTGGATTATCAAAGGGAACAATCCAAGGAAATACCACATATGCACAAGACACAGGCACTACTGGTTGTAAGGCCACATATTAACTCTAACATCGTAATAGTGGGAGATTTCAATACCCTACTGTCTCCAATAGAGAAGTCATCCAGAGAAAAAGCAAACAGAGAAACACCAGGTTAAGTGTGTCAATGGACACAGCAGCCAGCTATCTATAGAACATTCCACTCAGGTGTTGAGGAGTTCACATTCTTCTCCACAGCTCTCTCAATGTTCTCAGAGTAGATCACATGCTAGCAAGACACAAAGCAAGCTCCAACAAGTATGGAGAATATGAAATAACATTTTACAGCCTATCTGACCACAACATAAAAATGCTAGATATCAACAACAAGAGAAACTACAAAGAGCACATAAACTAACAGATTTGAAAACATACTATTCAACAATGAATGGCTCAATGAGAAAATAAGGAAACTTAAAAATCTCTAGAGTGGAATGCAAATGAGAACAGGACACACCAAAATCTGTGGGATACACTGGGGGCAGTTCTACAAGGAAAGGTTATAGTCCAAAATACCAAGACAAACAAATCAAAACAACAGCAACAACACATCCAATAGTGAAAACAAATAGCTTAATGGTTTGCCTTAAGGCCTTGGGAACCCAAACCCCCAAAGAAGTAGATGGGGAGAAAGAATTAATAACAGGGCAGACATAACAGGGCAGGATTAAAAATGAACAAAACAATACAAAGAACCAATGAAACGAAGAGTCGGTTCGTTGAGAAAATGAACATGAATTGATAAAACCTGGGACTGGAGAGATGATTCAGCAGTTAAGAATACTGGCTGTTCTTCCAGAGGACCTGGGCTCAATTCTCAACACCCGTATAGCAGCTCACAATTGTCTAAGAATCCAGTTCCAGGAGATCTGACACCCTCTTCTGGTGTCTATGGGCAATAAACATGTTCATGGTGCACAAATAGGAGTACAGGCAAAGTATTCACAAACACAAAATAAAATATTTAAGAAACTGAAAGTCAAAAATCCTTAGCTAAATTAACTAAAAGAAAATAGAGTCACAATGGAGAAACTATTAAATTAACTAGAGGCAAAAGAAGTAGACATTATAACAAATAAAATTATGAGGATATACTTTAAATCTATGTTCTTATCACTTAGAAAATCTAAAAGAAGGGGAGAATTTCTAGGTGAGTATGAAAATTAAAACAAACTAAATAAACAATTTAGACAATCTACAACCAGCAACTAGATTGAAACGGTAATGTCTCCCAACATAAACAAAATCAGCACCAGATGAACTCACTTCAGAATTCTTCTAAACGTTCAAAGGAGAATCAAAATCAATACTATAAAATAAAAGGAGAATGCTTTAAAACTTTTTATGAAAGAATTTTTATCTTGATACTCAAATCAGATTAGGACAAAACAACAAGAATTATCTACAAGCTTTTATCTCCTCAATGAACATAGAAGCAAAATCCTCAGTAAAATACTGGCAAGATAAATTCAAGATCACATCAGGAAGATCATTCATCATCACCCAGTTGGCTTCATTCCAGAGATTCGGGGATGGTTCAACAAGCATAAATCAATAAATGCAATAGATTACATAAATGGACTCAAAGACAGAAATCACATGAATATCTCAATAGATGCAGAAAAGGCTTTCAACAAAATCCAGCATCCTTTTGTGATTAAAGTCAGGGAGAGGTTTGGGATAAAGAAGGAATACCTCAAGGGAATTATATTCATATATATATATATATATATATATATATATATATATATATATGAATGACAAACCTGTAGCAATGCCATGACAAATGTAGAAAACCTCAAGGCGTTCCCACCAAGATCAGGAGAAGACAAGGTGCTAACCCTCTGTTCTCTTCAATAGAGGGAGGTCTTAGGCGGAGCTAAGGCAAAAGAGTTCAGTGTTCTTATTTGCAGATGACACATTCTATACATGAAAGACCTGTAAGACTCCACTGGAAAACTCTCAGAGCTGAGAAACACTTTCATCAACAAATGGCAGTATACAAAATTCATACACAAAACTGGTAGCCTTTCTATGTATTGGTGACAAACAAGTCAAAAAGTAAATCAGGGAATCAATCCAATTCATTAGAAAAACATTAAAATACTCAGGCCTCTACCTAAGTAAGGAAACAAAAGACCTGCACAATGAAAAATTAATCGAGAAAGGTATTGTCTCTATGTAAATATTTAAGTCCATACCTATAGATCTGCCCTAACAAAAGCACTCTGCAGATTTAATGTAACCTCAATAAAAGTTCCAAGAACATTTCTCACAAATATGGAGAAAGCCTAAAATTTATGTGGAACCACAAAATACCAAGGATAGCAGTGGCAGTCCTGAATAAAAAGATTATTGTAGAATGTATTATTATACCTGAGTTCAAGTTATACTACAGAGCCATAGTAATACAAACAGTGTGGCACTGGCATAAAGCCAGACACCGATGAACAGAATCAGGAGAATGGAGGACCCAGGTAAAAGCTCATACGACTGCAACTACTTGACTTTTGACAAAGAAGCCACAAATATATATTGGAGAAAGGGCAACATCTTCAACAAAAGATGCCGAGAAACCTGGATATCTAAATGCAGAAGAATAAACTGGATCTCACCTTCATAACTGAACTCAAAACTGATTAAGAACCTCATCACAAGTCTGGCCATCTGAAAGTGCTGGGTGAAGCAGGAGGGCGTCCACTTCAACATAACAATGTAGGCGGAGACTTTCTAAGTAGGACTCAAACAGCGTAGGGAATAAATGGGACAACTGACAAATAGGATTTTGTAAAACTAAGGAGCTTCTGTACAGTAAAAGAAACTGTAAATCTAGTAAAAAGAAAATCCACAGGATCGAGAAAAGAAATGTTTTACACCTATAAATCAGTCAGAGGATTAGTATCTAGAATGCACAAAGAACTAAAAAACCAATTTTAAAAAAAAACCTCCAAAACAAAACAAAACAAAATCCCAAACATCAAGAGAGCAATTCATTTAAAAAAGAAACAAAATAACATAAAACAAACAAACAAACGGGCTACAGAATCTAGAGAGGCGGGTTGGTGGTTAAGAGCATTTACTAGTCTTCAAGATCTGAGTTTAGTTCTCAGCACCAGGAAGCTACAAACACCTGTAACTCCAGCTCCAAGGAATCTGACTCCTCTTCTGCCCTCAAGGGAGACAGACAGACAGACGGACACACACACACGCACAAATTTAAAAAAATCTTTAAGGAAATATGTCTATAGAACGATGTAGAATATTTAGAAGAAGTATAGACGTCTAGGAAACACTTGAAAAGTGTGCCACAGAGTTAGCCACTCAAGAAATATATATTAAAACTCTTTTAAATAGATTCTGCCTCACCCTAGTCAGGTAGCTATTATCAAGACCATCAATAACAAGAAGTGTTACTGACGTGCTGTGAGGAAAGGACTCTAATACATAAAATACTGCCAGGTCAGATGTGCCCACTGGTGCAGCCTGGGTGTTACCCGGGTGGTAACCAACTTCTTTCTGATTGGACTTGAAGCCTGCTCCACAAGAGGAAACTCATACCTGATACTGTGAACCTCTCTGGTCAAAAGTCCATGGCTGTGGAGGTTAGAGGTCCTTCTCATCCTCTTCTTCCTCTTCCTCCTCCTCCCCCTGCTGCTAAATGGCCATGTTGCCAAACTACCACCTGAACATTTATGTTTATAATCATAGAGCTATGCTGCTATCAGCCTTAGCTGGAGAAGGTTCACAGTGGGCAGCAATAAAGGTAGAGACTTATAACTAGCTCACATGCTAAGAATAAATGACTGCATTACTGTGTATGTTCAGCCCTGTGTGGGACACTATATCCATCCTAGTCATCAGGCCTCAGCGAATAGGGGTTATCATGGAAGAATAGGTGGAAAGAGTTTAAGAGTTGGCAGGTGGGAGGGGTCCTGTGATTAGCTGTCTCCTGGGTGTGACATGGCTCTTGCTCCCATGGACCCACAGAAGTGATGTCACACCCACAAGATCTACACAAGATCAGTCCAGTCAAAATTCAAGTGTGAGAAACTACCGGCAGACTCAGCAAGGCAGAATGATTTTTCTCTGGGAGTTTGGCCACTGATGGGTTTCTCATGCTCCCATGGATGGGCTTACAGTCCTGTACACAAGACAGCACTAATTAGACCCAGCAGGTTGCACTGAAAACCAAAAAGAAGACACAAGAAGATGTGTGGGGAGAGGTCTGGGAAGTGAGGATGGATATGATACAAATATATTGCCTATGTATAGAGGGGAGGAAAGCCACTAGGAACTGAGACTTTTGGCTTATGGATCCTTCCCTGCAGGCTTCAGATTACAGCGAGAGGTTCATTCATCCCTCAGCCAATTAAACACTATTTGTTAAGGCATCTATGTACTTCTGTACTGAGGTAGAACTTACAATGGGATTGTGAGAAGTAGTACGTAAATGAAGTGCCCATACTGACTGGGGGAAAGCAAAACTTGGGTGTGCTACACTAACCAGGCTTTCTTCCTGATGCCAGAACCACCAAAAAGACTCAGATCAAACACCATCCATTGATCCATCATCTGGATATTCACTACTGGATATTCCTTACCCAGTAGTTCAATATGTTTCATAAACTCAAGACTCTTAGTTAAACAAAAACTCAGCTGGGCACTTAAAATAATATTTCTTGTGGGTGTATGCTGTGTTCCTTTTTTCTTAACAAATTTCTATCTTATATATTATCTCAAGAATACATGTAATTTATCTCTCCCCCCATATCCTGTTCTATCTGGATGACATACATGGCAAAGGTCAGGTGTTAGAAGACATACCAATAGCTACCTGCTTAACAGCAGAGAAATCTCCTGGCTGTATTAAGCCCCAAAGATTTGTCTAGGACAATAGATAAAATTATTTTTTCTGTCTACCTCAAAGGTTTGTCATAGAGATCAAGCAAAACCACATATATGGGAGCACCCTAAAAAGTTTAAAGCAGTATTCTAATATAGGGTATTAAACTCTCTGCCCCTTTCTCTTGTTCCTCTTAAGTCATAGTCTGCATTTGGCTTGTGCTTGCAGATAGAATACACTTAGGATGCTGCAGGTGGGCTGTGTGTGTGTGTGTGTGTGTGTGTGTGTGTGTGTGTGTCCCTAAGCACAGAAGAGCTTGTTTGACCTAAGTTCAGGAAGAGACCTTTTCCTTGGTGAAGGCCCTAGGGCATACTTGCTTGCGTGGTATGTCCTCTGCTTGGGTTGACCATGCTACAGTGCTGGATTACTGCCACTGGGTTCCTCTCAGTGTAGAAGTGAGGGTGCCCTAGAGAAGCCCATGGAATTGGACCTACCAAAGGTGTTCTGGAGAGCAGGCTAGAATTTCACTTGGACAGGTGTCCCACTTCCTTAGGGCAACCCGAACATTGAGACTATAATTTTCCCCACCTTAAATTTTAAAGATTAGATAAATTGGCTACGGAATAAAGATTGGCACAAAATTAATGGTCGATAAATGTTAGCCAACACAATGATGTGTTTATTGAGTCACTTGGCCCCAGGCTTTTCTTGGAATAGAGGAGCAAGACCCTGTTCCTGCCTCTAGAGAGGCTGGAGGGCTGTCGCTGCAGTCGAACGTTATGAATCACAGGGAATTAAAAACTGCCCCCAGGAACTTCTTTTCTAAGAAAAGTCCCCTTGGCTGACGTCTAGTCTAGCGTCCAGCCAGCCGGATAGGATAGAGGGAGCCTGATTCAAGGTTTGGCCATGGGTCCTATTGCATTTCCCAGCAGTGAAGCGGTTTCAGTCAGAAACGGTGAGTTGAGTTTTAAGCCAAAACAAATTTGTAAGTTGCAGGAGCCAGTGGGTGAATGAAAATCCGAGGAGCCTGGAGCTTCTGGTGCCAGAGTTCACAAAGCAGAGGGGTTGGGGGTGGGGGCTCTAGGCGATCCCCACGACCTCCAGGTGAGGACAGTCTGAGGTTAGCCATCACTTACGGTGCGGATCCGAGAGCAACCGGATCCCCATCCCGCCCGCGCGAAGTCTAGGAGGCACGGATCTCTGCCGAGTCTGGGGCGCAGCTCCCCCGGGGCAACCGTTCCACGTGGAGAGAAGGAAAAGTTTGGCGCGTCCGGGAGGTCCGGGCAGCAGACTGGAGCATCAGGCTGCAGCCTCGCGGTGGGTCGAGCAGCCAAGCCGGGAAACAGAGCACCGCGGGCCCCGCCACGGGACGCGCTCCCAGGCCCCCGCCCTGCGCACCCCACCCCCTTCCCGGGCCGCGCACGCAGCCAGCGGCCACTGTCAGAATCCGCCCGAGCCGCCTCGGAGAAGAAAGCAGGGCGGACTTTGCACCCAGGACCCTGGGCCTCGGGTTCCCCCGCAGATCTTGGAGCAGCCGCCTGGCTTCCCCTTCCCTGCTGCAGAGCGGCGCGTGTTGGCGGGACGTCCCGAGGAGGATCGGTGGCTTGTGGCCGCGGCCCGGCCCGACTCCGGCGCGCCGAGGAGCAGAACCGGGGGTCGGCATTCGCTCCTGCTCTCTCCCGGGCGCGCCGGAGTCCCGGCGGCTGCTCCGGCTGCAGCTTCGGGGACGCCGTCTCCCTCTGCCGAAGCTGCCCGGAGCCTCCGAGTCACTTCGCGCGGCTCCGGACGCTGGGAGCGAGCTCGCCCATCAGGTAAGGAAGGCTGCGGGGTTTCTTAGGCTCCCGCTCAGGCTGGCGTGTTTCTGAAAGTTGATTTGAAATGCATCCAAAAGTAAGCCGGGCCGGTCGCGGCTCCTCCCCAAGGCGACTCCTTTGCTCCTGCAGACGTTCCCGGCACTGGCCGACCGGCGGGAGGACCTCCCCGCGCGCCCCGCACGCCTACTCCCGAGCGCTCCCCCCCACCCCCAAGCAGAGCGCTGCGCCAGGAGTACGGAAGCAGGCGGGACAGTCTCCGAGTCCCTTACTCTGCCTCTCTTCAACCCGAGACAGGTGAGGGTCGAAAGTGAGTGGCGGTGCCACTGGGATATCAGACCTGGTTGGTCCTGTAGGCTTGGCCCGGGCTCTGAGAGCAGGCGCACCCCAACCCCATCACACACAGAACCATAGTTCTAGTGGAGGGATCCCTAGGGGCCACATTAGTATAGGATGGGGCGGAGTCGCTCTTGGAATGGGAAACCTGGGGACAGGGGTGGGGGTGGGGGTTAGGAGAACGCAGTTAGGGGGCGGAGGCCTTAGTACATAACGCGTTGACTTCAAGTGAAATCAGAGCCGTCCGAGCAGTTCCCGGTGGCTCTTCTATCTCCTCCCACCTCACATTTCCCTTGGCTGGACTCTACCCTCTAGGCTCATTCTTGTCGCCCTGGACACTCCTTCTGTCCTTCTCCAGGAGAGTGGCAACTGAGGGTGCGGAGTCCCAACAGGCACGGAAGCTAGGCTCAACCATCCCTCCGCTCTACAGGTCCTCTTGGTTCAACCTGAACATGTTGGACGGCCTGAAGATGGAGGAGAACTTTCAAAGTGCGATTGAGACCTCAGCCTCCTTCTCCTCTTTGCTGGGTAAGTATTCAACCGCAAGCTCCCTAGCGCATCCTCCTTCTGCGGGAGCCCGGAGCTCAGAATGTCAGTTCTCTGATACTGGGCTAAGCGACCAGACTAGCACCCTCTTCGGTGCCCACACTCTCTGTCTTTCTGTGTCCATCAGTCCTTTGGAGTCGTCCCTACCTAAATACAACTAGCAAGTCTCCCCAGGCTTCGAATTCCCCAAAGCCTTGAGGGGCGGGCGAGCATGTTCACAAGGCATTTGAGTGGCAAGTGATTAATAATGCCAAGGGCTGGATTTTTAATCATGGAGCTGATCGACGGCTCATAAATGCCACCGGTTTCTCAGAGGCCTGTGTCCTAGCATGAGAGATCCGAGGCCCAGAGCGCCCAAGTTCTTCTCTTCTCCCACCAACTGCAGCCCCAATTTTAGTATTGGGCACGGCCGGCCGAGAGGCTTTTCCGGGCTGGTGGGCAGCGCTGCGCTGGGATTAGCTTGCGCGGCGGGGCCCTTGCCTGGTCTTTAATTAACTGAAGCCGGATCCCAGTTCCGCAAGCTTGGTATCCCTCTACCCCCAACCCAGCTACTTCGAAGGAGCAGAGAATAGAGAGATCCAGAAGAGTCACACCCGAGGGTCTTTCAGAGTTCAGGCCAACAATTCTTGTTTTGCCAGCGTCTCTTCAACTCTGCCTTTAGAATTTTCAAGTTTGGAGAAAAAATTTTGTTTGTTTGTTTGTTTGTTTTATTTTCTTTCTTCCTGTTTTTCTTCCCGCTTCTTTCTGAAGGAGAGATTTTTCTTTTATTTAAACTTCTTGCCTCTTTCTCTAACTTTAGAACCAATAGAGTGGGGCTGAAAAAATTTCAATTATAGAAACCATGTCCAGAGAGAAATCGCCCACTCCACCCCAACAGCTCAGAGGGAACGAAATTACAAAACCCATGCCCCCTTCTTTCAACCTCCCTTTCGAAATTGTCAGGATCTTCTCCCTGGAGCAAGAAGGAAGACGCAGGCTAGACTGTGTGCGGACTTAGGCACATCGGGTTTGGTTCCCTGCGCCGCGCGACCCACGTTTGTCCCAACCATAGGGTGATGGTCTGGGATGCTGAGACCAAGAAAACAGAAATTTACAATTGAGAACGACCACTCTCTCCCCAGCTCTTCTTGCTGGCTTCCCACCCACCAGACAAAATGACCTGTCCGGCTTACAAGCTGACTGCAGTTCTCCAAAGCAGAAAGTGAGATTAGTGTAGTGGTATGGAGAAGGATCGTCCCTTTGGGATAGCACGGACAAGAGTGTTCTTGTGGGACAAGGGCTTCTTTAAATGGTTGTGAAAACTGTCAACAAAGGCGGTCAAGTATTTCTCCCTTGCGTGTTGGAGGTGGGGGTGGGGCGGAAAGGAGAAGGCCCTGGAACAAGATCCGAAGGAAAAAGTCAAAAAGGTCAAAGGGTAGGGCAAAGAAGATTCTCTGACTGGGCTAGGAGGTTCGTTGCTCCACGCAGAAGCTTCTGAGCACAGGAGATCTAGAATTCTCTGGCGGGTACCCTTCTCAGGGTCTCTGCGCTCGGCTATTATTTCCCCCCATCTTGACGTTTCCTAATTATAAAAAGCTACCTGCAATTTTCACAGGAGAGATTCACTAGTTTGCACAGTACTGAGCTCGCTTGGGGAGAGATGGTATTTTTCTGCACCCGCAGGCCACCTTTTATGAAGAAAACAGAAAATGTTAATTTTCCTTTAAAAAAAAAGAGAACTCAATTGCAAGCAAATTATTATCGATCATTTAAAAGTAGTCAAAGGACACAAATACAGTGATTTAAAGATTGATTAATGAAGGCTTGAGAGTCCTGGGAGCACAAATTTAAATGTAATCTAATTTAAAGGCTCAGTGAAAGCTCGCACTATACCTGGATCTAATAGTTAAGGCCATTTATTGACGTCAGCCCCCTCCCTCGCCAAAATTTATACCTGCTACTTAGTCTTTATGTATTAGTAACGTCATTGTCACTTGGTTTGATTTTTCGGAATAGCTGATCATTAGAGGAACTTCTTGAGGGTTCAAGGCCCGGGGTGGGTCTAATCAGATCGAGAGCGGGTTTGGCGGGGGTTAGCTTGCCGGTGTGGCTCACCGGCGACATCTGTTGCTGTTGTAGGCAGAGCGGTGAGCCCCAAGTCTGTCTGCGAAGGCTGTCAGCGGGTCATCTCGGACAGGTTTCTGCTGCGGCTCAACGACAGCTTCTGGCACGAGCAATGCGTGCAGTGTGCCTCCTGCAAAGAGCCCCTGGAGACCACCTGCTTCTACCGGGACAAGAAGCTCTACTGCAAGTACCACTACGAAAAGTAAGTGCCTGCGTCGCCGGAGCGTGCCCACTCACCTGCACGGGTGTGCACTGGGGACCGTGTCCTCTTGCATCCTCTTCGAGGAGGCACTCGCAGGAAAGGCCAGTAAATCTCGCGCATCCGCGGTCAGTACACTCCCCGGCTTGCGGGGAATCCATCCACATGCACAACTTGGGGCCTGGGAGAGCCGCAATGAGGGTTTTGTTTTTGCTTTTGTTTTGCTGTGAACATATTTTCAAATTATTCCAAGTTCATCAACCGGGGCCCAGTCATTCACAGATCACTTTGCCAGGGACTGGGGAGCTATCGACTAGTGACCCTTTTTTTCATTCCATCTTTCTCAAGTGTTTGCATGGCTCTGGGGCTTGTGCCCATCAGTAAGGATCTGGTGTTTTCTGTCCCCTGGGCACATTTTTTCTCCTGGGCTTGGTTGATCAAATCAGGTTTGGAAATGACTTTCTTGCCCTGCGCCTTTGTTTTGCGTTTCGAGCAACTCCCTCTTCAGGTTTTCAGTAATTAATAGGCTAGAGGAAAACTGTCCTAAAGATCCCTAGTCTCCACCCTTTTCTAGACGAGGGAAGTTATCTGACAGGCTGCATGTTCGATTCTCATATCAGCATGCAGAACTGGGAGGTAGGTAATGAGAGCTAGCCGTTCTTTTCCCAATCTGGATTTCTGAAGTACCTTCGGGATTGTGGTGTAGTAGGATGCCCTTACTGTCAGAAGACAGGCCAGGAGGAGCCCTGCGAAAGTAAGGAGAGGAAGCTGTCTTGCGTTGCAACACTGGCCAATTCATAGGGACATTGGATTCCTAGGATTGTGGAGGGCTAGCCAGAAAGAAAAAATGGCTCTGTTTTTGTGTGCAAGGGCTGGCATATATTGATTGATTGTGTGTGTGTGTGTGTGTGTGTGTGTGTACACGGAGGAAATGCAGCCCCTTTCACTCCACTATGTGGAGAGAGGCTGAGGAAGGTCAGCATGTAAAAAGTAACGGCTATAATTTCATTCCAACAACGCACAGTGAAAGGAAGTGCAACGGAGGGTTGGCTACCAAAACAAAAAACACAGGGGAAAGGGAGAACAGAGGTTTTGCGTTTCCAAGTCATCTAAGCTGTCAGGCTTATTAAAAAAAATGGACCAAGTTAGTCGCAGCAGTGCCACCGCCACTGCCACCACCACCAGAGCGCCCCTCTCTGCTACTCAGTACTCTTGCTCTGACATAAAATGCCTGACTTTTACTTCCATGTGGACAGTTCACCAGGCCTTTCTGTTGTTTCAGAAATACTTTACATTTTTTCAGAACCTAAAAAAAAACAGAAACCAAAAAAAAAAAAAAAAAACCCAACAACAAAAAACAAAAACAACAAAAACAAAACCAATGCATTGCATTGCATTTATGTGAGTTGTACAATACAGAAATTAGCAAAGAAGCAAAACTCGCCCTGATCTTTATGGTAAACAATTTTGAAAGAAAGAAAAATGCTGCTGTCTGTGCTGACTTGTCTGCTTGTAGCCCCTGAGTCTGGGTAAAAACTGTGATTTTTAGGTAATTAAGCGGATTTGGTCTATACAACTTCAAGTAGACAAAGCCTGGTGACTGCTCGATTTCTCCCCCCCCCCTTCTCCTGCTTTTCATGGGCCGGTTTTGGTATTGTGTGAGCCCAATCTTTATCTTTCTGCTTATAGATTAGAGAAAGGTCCACATCCTTCAGGCACAACACTGGCAAATTCAAACCTATTGGAGCTTAGGGAAGGATTTGGCTTGTGATTTTTCTATTCTGTTTGTTAAAAAAGAAAATCACGAATCAAAGAAGGCTCAAGGGTCAACACAGCTGTCTGGCCAGTCAAATCTTCTTTAAGGAAGTCAGGCTGTGTCAAGAGGAGAAGAAACAGTTGCTGTAGAGTACTTAACGGAACAGTATCCCTTCCATTGCAGCCCTCTAGGTTTGGGGAGGTTTGGGCTGATTAGGCAAGAGGGTCAGTTTTCCCCTCACAAAGCTATTTCTGCGAAGAGAAAATTGCGGGGATCAACTTGCCAGCTGTTGGTCAGAAGCAAGATTTTATAGAGGGCGTGAGCTACATTGTTCAAAGATGTGTTGGTGTGACGCTGAAAGGTTTTTTTTTTATTATTTTAATTTAAACATATTTACGGACACATGGATATCCAAGATCAGTTTGCTTGGACTGCTCAGCTCTGAGCACAGTCTTAGAGCAAGCATGCTCTTAGCCTGTCAGTGGAGGCTGTTTTAGATTCATTTATTCCTCCCTTAAATTCCATCTCTCCTCTCTTCCCCCCTCAATCCCACTCTCCTCTCAGCATACCAGCATTTTAATGTCCTCAATACTCTTAAGACACTAGATGTAGGAGGAAATGAAGATATGATTTCTTCTTTCTTCCTTCCTTCCTTCCTTCCTTCCTTCCTTCCTTCCTTCCTTCCTTCCTTCCTTCCTTCCTTCTTTCCTTTCTTTTTCTTTCTTTCTTTCTTTCTTTCTTTCTTTCTTTCTTTCTTTCTTTCTTTCTTTCTTTTTCTTTCTTTTTAAGTTGGGTTCAGGAAAAATTCCTTTATTCAACAGGCTTTTATGGAGCTTCTACATGTAAAACCCTGGTTGTGACGAGGAAAGAATAATTGGAAAATTCTTGGAGCCCGATGGCAGAAGGCTTCTAGCCTGGCACATTTCCCTTCTATTTTTACCTGGACTAGCGAGGGTTTCCTGAAAAGGGTTTCTCCATTGACACAGGACTAGGTATCTGCTAGAAGCTATCTCGAATGGCCACATGTTAATCCTGGAGGGCACAGCTCAACTTGGGGGCAATAGTCATGAAACTCACAGAAATTGCTTCCCCTCTTATTACAATGGAAACCCCTCTCCCCGGATGTGTTTCCTCCACACTAAGGTCCCAGACAAGGTAAATGGAGAGGGAAAATAAGATGTGTGTTAGGTGCTAAGAGCCATGGTGGTACATTACAGACACTTGATAGAAAAGGGGATTAGACGGTACTTTGTTTCCTCAAGTCTGTAAAGGGTAAGTGCTGTTTCTACATAAAGAAATGCATTGCTGATGTCACTCTCAGGTGGCCACCGTGAGCACAGTGTTTAGCAGCAGAGGTTATCACATTTATTTCTGCCATGTGTGTGCAATTCTGGATCATTGGAAAGTCTAGATTGGTATTCGAATTATTACCTGTGTATCCCTGGAGTCAGGTCAGGCCTTCCCTGAAATGGAATGGGATTTGTTGGAGGTAGGGTGGAAATAGGAGCAGGAGACTGGAGAGGGGAGGGGTGACAGTAACCAGAATCACTTGCTCTGTGTATGAAATTGTCAGGGTGCCACTCCAGTACAAGTTGCTTAAAAAGCCAGAATTCCATTGTGTCAACGAGTTCTTTTCAGTTCCCCAATGTGAAACGTCAACTTCTTTCTCATGAAGGCGGTGGATTGATGGTGGCATCTTGGACAAGACTGTTCATTTGAAACCTCAGGATGTTTTACTAAGTATTGGCCTCCTCCACTACGGCACCCTTAGGAATACTTTATTTTTCAGCTATCCAAAACAAACAAGCATTCAAGGCCAGCGTGTAGTATGGCGATTTATGAACAGCCAGAAATCAAGAACTGGGGGTGGGGGGTGGGGGTGTCCCTTGCTCAGGGTGTCATCGAAGAAAAAAAACAACTGGTTCTAAGAAAAGACAACACTGGTGGAATTGATGGAGCTGTGCTATGAGGATAGGCCACTTGAGGTAGTAGTATAGGTGTGGATATTTCAGGAATGGGTTCAGTTTGCTTCAGCATTCCTGTAAGTTAGCAGACAACCAAAATATTTTCCAGCCTGGAAGACTTCTATTTATGTAACTGTTGTTCCCTATTTCAGCGAGCCTTCTGTGATCCGGCTAGTTCAGAGTTTTCTCTGAGCCGGTTCCAAGCAAGTACTGTAGCCATGCCTCAGTCCGAGACAGAGGATGGTGGGATCAGGGAAACGTGGCAATTTGATAGATAATTGAGCCTCTGGACAGCGTCCCACTTTTAAATCAAATTTATATTGCTTCTTTCATGTGCCTGGTGGCTTGTGGGTCAGGCAGGGCCTTCTCTCCTCACATATGAAGTTTATCATTATCACTCGGATTGTTTTGGACATCCTGGGAGCAGTGTGGGGTAGGATTGCTGTCATCAGAGCTGTTCCCACAGCGAGCTAACTCCCCACACATCAGCAGATCACAAGCTTGGGGAAGCCTTTCCTCTGAAGGCCTGCTCAGTGTTTTCTTCTCTGCCTTTTGGAGTAGATCAGTTGTCTGTCCAGAGAAAGGGGCAGACATGGGGGAGAGTAGATGTCATCCCACTTACAGTATTCCTTGTGTCTTTCTTTTGGCCTGAGGCTTGTCAGCCCCAGGTGAGGAAGACTTAAGACATGCTCTGTATTGGGATTGGTAATAAAACCGTTCTGCGATCTCTCAAAGTGGTGCAGGAGGTGTGTGTGGAGGAGTTAGCTTGGGTGATTATTATTATTATTATTATTATTATTATTATTATTATTATTATTACTGTGTTATTACTTGGAGATCAAAATTGGGCATGCAGTTCTTCATAAAAGGAGTCCGCAGATGAAATTATAGAGGTTGTTGTTGCTCCACTGTACTTTTGCTTAGCCTGGCTCTTGGCACAATAACATAGTAAGGAATATAAAAATCAAGCACAGCTAGGTAATAATTTTTGTCTGCATTCAATTGTAGGGGCTTAGCTCACAATGAGCATAGTCCACGATCATGGCTGTGTTTATGCAATCTCTCTCTCTCTCTCTCTCTCTCTCTCTCTCTCTCTCTCTCTCTCTCTCTCTTAATTTTAGAGGGCAGAAATATTTCTTGTTTAGAGTTGTTTTCTTTTTATATATGTGTCGGTCCATGGGTAAGACTTGCTTGGAATCTAGGACTTAAAAACATTGGAATTATATAGTTGGTTTAGGCATTTATAGTGTTTTGGGAGTTGGGGTTGAGTATGACGAAGTTCTTTGATCCTTACTTAAGTGGAGCGCATTATGAAAAGCAATTTATCCAGACAGGTTTGAAGGAAGACCTTTGTCTTCCACATGGAAGTAACACTAAGTACAGAGTTCACTGTCAATAGCTTTTCAAAAAGCTAATTATTTGTCTTGCATTTTATTTGTCATCTTTGCCTCAACCAAGACTTATTCATATCAGGGAGGGCTAGCCACTGTTCCTTTTTCAATCTTATGAAGGTTTTTGAACATGATGATCGGATACTTTCTTTACTAAGAACAGCTCCATTCATTTAACCACATCTCCCTCCCCTGAAAATAAATTACTTGGGTTATAGTATTTGAAAGTTAGAAAATAAAGACCTTAAAATTAATTTATTGTATGAACAAACATTTTAATAACTTCTTAGAGTAAATGCATATTACTAAATGTGATTATTGTACATTACCAAAGTCAAAATAATATTGAATCACCTGAACTGGATTACTAAGTACAGTTGCACAATCCTGAAAGATAAAATTTGAGAGATTGAAAAAGACACATCTGTATAGTTTAGAAAGGATTTTATTTTTGTAATATTGGTCCTATGAAAATTTAGCTCTGTTTTACTATTTTTTTAATTAGAAAATAAATCTCTGACTTATTTTTAAAAAAAAAAAAAAAACTGGTGGTTTTCATGTCTTCATTGTGGCACTTTTTAATAAGAGGGCCTTGGGCCATGTTGGATGGAGAGTCCTGAGCAGAGATTTCCCAGCGAGGACCCCTGCTCTATCCCAGCCTGGCTGAGAATACTTCTTGGGAGGAGACTGCTGTTCTCCTGAGAGTCCCCTGGGGCCCTTAGGACAGTGCTGTTGTCTATGGTAGCTTTTCTATACTCAGTTGGGGGAAGGTTGTGATTTTCAGGACATCACAGGGCCACCCCTCATGCCCTTTTGAATTGTCCCTTGTTAAGGACAGAGAGAGCATCTCTTCTGGTGCTCTTGAGGGTTTATGTTTTCTCCTTAGACGACCAGGACAGAGAGCATTTAGTCCACAATTAGAATGAGTCACGTTGTCTTTAGCTGGTGGCGCTGCCTGCAGCTTAGTGTCTCTTTGTCATATCTTAAGTGAAACCTACCCTACAGTCTTGCAGACACCTTCCAAATGTCAACTTGTTATTTTAGTAAACCCCAGCGATCTGTCTCTATATTTTTAACCAAGATGAAATGAATAAGATCGTTCTGGCCCTGGCATTAATTAGTAGGAGGATTAACGCTGTGTGGGCTGAGATGGAGGTGTAAACACGGTAACCTTGCTACATGTTTGTTTTCACACTACTGAAAATAAATAAAATGAGTCTTAGGGCAGGGATTAAGTTTCTCTCGGCTCTAGATAGCAGATGCAATTGGAATGCAGCAGAAACACTGAAGTATTGGAGGAGATATTATGTAAAGAATAAAACAAAACCCACATCCGTCCCCTACCCAGTGGGTACACTTTTCCTGTCACAAAAGTCCTGTCTGTGAAGGGGATTTAAAAATTACACCCCTGTGCTATTTTTCTTGGTGGTGAACCGAACAACCAAGTCTTCCGTAGAGCCTGTCACTTGGTTGCCATGCACAGATCAGACAGAACTTAATGAAACTTTGCGAGGTCTCCATCATTGTGCCATAACGATCTAACAACTAAAAATACAAAGTAGACCGTGCTTTTCCCAGTCCCATAACCCGAGTCACATGGGAGAGTCTGGTCTCTTCCAGCTCTTCAGAACTCCAGTTTGGGGATCCTATTTTTGCATGACAGTAACTACGTCTGGCTTTGCTGACTCTTTGGGCCTCCGGCGTCCTTCCGCACATCATACTTGTGGTTTATCATTAGTCTCATGTAACGGATGAGCTCGGAGAGATATCTGGCCACTGTGGATTGGACTGTGCTTTCCAATTCGTCAGATAAATCCTGTCCATATAGAAAAATATTGTAATCTTCCGGTCTTGCTGGGAATGGGCCGCATGCAATCTCGAGGCTCACATCTGTTTCACTCCATTCTGCCTTCCACTCCCCTGTGCCCTGTAGAGCTCTGTTCACATGGATTTTGTAAGCATTAAATATTACTTAAACCCCACCACCAACTGCCTCATCTCCCCCTTCTCCCTGCTAACCCATGGATTCTCTATTTTCTTACCCGGGAGAACCCAACTAGCCTCTTATTTCTCTCTGTCTCTCTGTCTCTGTCTGCCTCAGTCTCCCTCTGTGGCTATGGTATATGCTTGTATTTGTGTGTGTGCACACATGTCTGTCTGTCTGTTTCTCTCTCTCTCTCTGTGGGTATGGTATATGTGTGTACTTGTGTGTGTGTACATGTCTGTCTGTCTGCCTCAGTCTCCCTCTGTGGCTATGGTATATGCTTGAATTTGTGTGTGTGCACATGTCTGTCTGTCTACCTCTGTGTCCCTCTGTGGGTATGGTATATGCGTGCATCTCTCTGTGTGTGTGCACATGTCTGTCTGTCTGCCTCAGTCTCCCTCTGTGGCTATGGTATATGCTTGTATTTGTGTGTGCGCACATGTCTGTCTGTCTGCTTCTCTCTCTCTCTGTGGGTATGGTATATGCGTGCATTTGTGTGTGTGCACATGTCTGTCTGTCTGCCTCTGTGTCCCTCTGTGAGTATGGTATATGCGTGCATTTGTGTGTGTGCACATGTCTGTCTGTCTACCTCTGTGTCCCTCTGTGGGTATGGTATATGCGTGCATCTCTGTGTGTGTGTGCACATGTCTGTCTGTCTGCCTCAGTCTCCCTCTGTGGGTGTGGTATATGAGTGCATCTCTGTGTGGGCACATGTCTGTGCAGAGGCCAGAGATGCACAAGTGACTTGAACGTTATTTGCTTTTCATTCCTGAGATGGGGTCTCTCACTGAACTGGGGGCTTGCTGGTTTGCTAGACTAGAGATGGCCCGTGGGCTACATCCATGCATCTGTCTTCCTTTCCAACACTGTGGTGATGGATTTGAACAGCTGCCCCCTGTCTTTCTGTGTTTTCTGAGGACTCTGAACTCAGGTTCTCATGGTTGCTTGGCAAGTCCCCTACCCACTGAACTATCTCTCCAACCTCCTAATTAGCCTTTTACTGTGCACGATAGTCCTACCACAGAGCCATCGAGTTATTGAGTAGTCCTCAGCTTGCTATCTTGACAGTGGGCCTTCGTCTCAGGTCGGTGTAATTCCATGTCATGACTCCTTGGGTGATCCCTTGGGAACCTGTGTTGTGGTAGGACATCTGTGGGTCAGTCATGTGCAAAACTGCTGTTTCTCTGGGCACCTCTCTCTTCTTGGGGTGCTGAGCCCTGATCCCAGTGCCGTTCATGTGGGGCCGGCACTTGAGGCTTTTCTGTGCTTCCTCCTTGTGGAGCATGCTCCACAACTCCACAGCCCAGGTTTGGAAGCAGCATGAGAAGCTCTTTGGGGCAATTCTTTCTCTTCACTCCCTCCTGGCCTTTCAGTTAGAGGCAGCCATTCCAGGGCTCACAATCCTGGCGATCAAGCCTCAGGAGCCTTTAAAAGGATTTTTCAAAACAAAACAAAACAAAACACCCCCTCCTGAACTCGAGATTAGCCACTTAAGCTCATTAAAGTTCCTTTAAATACTAAAATGTTGGGCTCCTGGGGGCTGTACCCCCAAACCATATTTTCCTTCTTAACATTGTTGTCATTCACTGTGCAGCAGATTAAGGCCCAGCTCCCCCTCTGGGCCGAGGAACAGCCCCCCTCTCTCGGCAGGAGGGTCCCAATATGTCTTTGTTTGAGCTCCAGGACAGCCTGAGCCTGAGGGGGTCACTGATTCTGGCACAGCTCAGGGTTTTCATCCTTAGGGTAGAGGAGTTTACATCTCGCCCCAGAAAGGGGCCCAGAGAGGAAAACTTGACTGGCTAGCTAGGGGGGCAGGGAAGCCTGTGCAGCAGTCAGAAGCTGCAAGTCCCAGGGGTCTATACCAGCCGCTGGGAATAACTGCGAACAGGAGGGCCCCCACCCCACCCCACCCCCATTTACCTGGGACCAAGCAGCAGCACCAGAGAGTCCTGGGCACATCCCAGGCATTTCTGACTCATCACACACCAAATGGTTCCTTGTTTTAGGGTCCCACCTGTCTCATCTGGTACCCAGAGCATCTCTTCAGCACCATCTTTCTCCAGTATGTCCTCCCAGCTTTCCTGCCCTCCAGCTGGCTCCGGGGGGGGGGGGGGAAGCTAGTTTTCTGGTTGTGACAGTGGAACAAATCCCTTTTAACATAACCATCTAGCATTTCCTCCCATGACGCCCTCTTTCCTTCTTCTTTCTCCTCTTGGCCCTCTTCTCAGTGTGGCAGGGATGCCCTTCAGGCTTGTGTCCTGTTCGTGAGAGTCACTATCCTCAGGGGTATGGGCATAGTTGTTAGTCCCAGGGGGTAGGCTTAAAAAACCCAGAAAGGAAGAACACCCCAGAAAATCCTATCCTGTCTTCTTGGCTTGGGTTTTGCTGGGTTCCCACACCATCTTCCCCAGGAGTCCACTCATCCTAAGTACCTGGATTCAACTACAATACTGTCCTTTAAAGCAACGTTTTGCTTGGCTTCTGCTCTAAACCCATTTTGAGACTTCTTACATTTCCACTTACCCTATGTACAGGCTGGAGACTCCCTTACTAACTATCAAATCACATCAGGTATTATAGTATCACTCTCACTGGGATGTAACTGGTCCATTTTACTGGGAATGATGTGGGGTCAGTAGAAACAGCACCCTAAGATGGAACTGTGGACTCTAGAATGGACTGGTAACCGAGGAGATCATTTTGCACAGAACAAACACAGTGCTTCACAGGAGGCCTCCCTATTTGTCTGTACTCCATGCTGGCCGTACTTAGGCACACACTCATCTTTCTGTGGATTTTGGTTTGTCTATGCTTAGTTATTTGTCTGGCCATCCCATCTCAGTAGTCTGTATTCATAGATGAGGGCAGTAGGCAGGTGGGTGTGAATGGTTTGGACACGTCATGTCATGACTCTCTCCAGAACTTGGAAAGTAATTTTAATTTCTTTCAGTAATGTCTTATTGTTAGGAGATGTTCTGGATACAAGTGACTCGTCTGTCTAAAAGCATAATATACCAATAGCAGGCAAGTAGTACTAACACCATAGATAAGTACTGCTTACTGGCTGGTTCACCTGGCTTTCTAACTCTCTTTCTTTTTCTTTCCCTGCCTCCCTCCTTCTTTCCGTCTCTCATCCCCTCCCTCCCTCCTCTTTCATTTTTTCTTTTTTAAAAAATAATTATTTATTTTTATGTATACAGGTGTTAGCATGTTATCATTTGTGTGCAATACCCATGGAAACCAGAGGATGGCGCCATACTCCCTGGAACCAGAATTACTGATTGCTGTTAGCAGCCATGTGGGTACTGTGAATCAAATTTAGGTCCTCTGGAAGAGCAGTCAGTTCAGTTAACTGTTGAGTTATCTCTCCAACCCTTTGGCTAGCTTTCTTGTACTGGCCAGGGCCAATTTGTCTAGGGATTAGCACCGTTCACAGTGGGCTGAGCTCTCTCACATCACTGAGCAATCAAGGAAACGTTCCCATAGTCATGCCTATAAACCAATCTGGCAAAGGCAATTACTCGGTTGAGATTTTTTCTCTTCACAGTTTGTGTAGTTTGTGTGACGTTTATAAAAGCTAAACAGCACAGGGTTATTATGAGAAAGGGGGGGCATCAACTCAAAAGGCCTTTGGTAAGCCATAGAATATTGTATAGGACTACGTATTATAATTGCTGGTTTTTATATGAACAAAAGCCCAAATATATTCTTTTGAGCTGTTTATATACCCAATATCGTGTGGTTGTTAGGAGCCGGTGTTTCTGGGGTCACATCTTTACTATTTTCCTGGCAAGGGGTTCCCTTGCTCCGTGGCTATTTCTTCTTTCTAAAATGTAGCGGTAACAAACCCTGCCCCCTTGTGTCCTTTCGCTTTAATATTCCCAAAGTGTGTAGATGGATGCTTGGCTCATAGAAAATACCGTAAAGAATGCTAGTGGTTAAAATTTTGTTCTCTTTCAAATTTCAAAGGGCATTCATATGTACTAGGGATTGGACCTTTACAGCAATTTTTAAAAATGGCCAAGGAGAAAGATTTTAATTACCCCTGCATTTATATATGAGGAAACCGAAGCTCACGGAATTTGCTCATGCTCTGGGTAGAGAGAAAAGCTGGGGTGCTGTCCCCAACCGATGACCCCGGTTCGATGGCCTTTCCACTAAAATCGGGACATCTGCTGCTCACACCCTGGTGAGGTCACAATTCTTAGTTCGTTTTTTGAACAAGCTCTTGGAAAACAAGTCCCCACCTGCTGGATTCTTGTGCTTTCGCCGTCTTCCTAAGGCAGCTGTCGCAGTACTCAGTGCTTTTCAAGGACTTAAAAAAAAAAAAATCTGGCTATTGCCTAAGTGTGTGTGTGTGTGTGTGTGTGTGTGTGTGTGTGTGTGCCACTCCTGATTATCAAACTGACCCGCAAACACACAAACACAAAGCCTCCTCGGCCATCCTTTTCCTGAATCATGCTGTCAGTGTCGATCTCTGTCATCTTGCCTAGTTGTTTCTCCCCATGGAAGGAGGAGGAGGAGGATGAACAGGAGGTGATCACATCCATCTCTCTTCTCCACACCCTCAGGGTTTGCGATGGTGACTTTCGTTCTGAGAGCCTGCCTGCACTTTTGGCAGCAGAACTGTTAAATATCAGATCCAGAGGTTTCCAGACATAGCTTCCATTGGGACCAAGCAGCAGCTGTCCGTCCGTCCTTAGGATAACCCCTTTCCAAGTTTTCTGGATGGCGCTGCATTTCTCAAACAGAGCTCAGTCCCAGCTAGAAAAGATCTCACGGTGTCCCACTGAGGTCCGTTTCTAGAAGCAGGGTCATCTGTTTTGTTTGGGGGATGCCACTTGGCCGATCAAAATGTGAGCATGGAATGCTGGTTGTCTCAGAAACCACACATTCCTATGCTGTGTTATTTCTCTCTCCGTGGCCAAGACTTTTTGTTCCCTTAAAACTAGTTCCAGTCAGTTTTAGAGAAATTAACTGTGTACATGAATTCAGTCTTTGTAAACTAGTGTTTAATAAAATGACATTGCAGGCGGTACATGAACAGTTGGAATTCACCTTATTTAGTTGTAGGCAGATTTCTCGCATGTAAGATTAAATGGACTCAAACAGTTGGCTCACTAATAAAATCATTCATTTAATCAATAGGTAGGTATGTAAAAATAAATAAAACGAAACACAGATGCACCGATAGTCTACCAAAGACTCTTGAGACTTTCAAATTAAACAGCAATTTGGCCAAAGAGAAAACCCAGGTTATCTAAGTCCATGTGTTCTGTGTTATTATGGGAGATTCATAATCTTCAGTGTTTGCCGCAATTTTAAATATTTATAAATATCTACGTATAGTTTCATAGTCCCTGTTGCTATATCTCAAGACTGATGAGGGAAGGGGACTTCCGGTTGTTCTAACCCTTTGTTTCTAGCATTCTGTACAATCCTCCAGACATGTTGGATGCAGAGATAGGTACGTTTGTCAGTAAGAGACTTGCGCAGAGGTGCAGAGAAGGCTGTATGGAGAGCTGAGATTGACTGGCTCTTAGAGAATGGATGGGGATGTAGGTCTTGCGAGAGTGTGGATGGTTCCAGGGAAAGGAGGAATCACGTGCAGGAAGAGGGAGTCACAAGAAGGAAGATTGTAGATTCCAGTGCCCACCATTCATAGGGATGCTGGTAATCACACTGTCAGATGCAGTGGAGGTTGGGCTGGTTACGGACTGCAAAAATTGTAACAAACAGTGAGCAGAATTATGGAACGTGTGAAGGATTTCAAACTAAGTCCTGTAGTTAGTAAGCGTCCAGCAGAGATTTCTCTCTGCAGTAAACAGATGTGACCATCATTTTCCAGAACAGTAATTCTGGTGGCACCAGTAGGAGCTTTGGAAGAGACTGGTCAGAAGGATCAGTTAGGTAGTAGCTATAGGCTGTAAGACATGGCAAGGATACCAATTAAGGAGGAGGCACTGGAGACAGAGAATACAAACATGATGCAGAATATTTCTGATATAAGATTAGTTAAACTTAATGACTTTGAGCAAAGGAAGGTTGAGTGACAACCTGGGGGGGGGGAGCGGTTGATAAGGGAGTGAAGAAGTGGAACAAGAGTTTGGGGCAGGCAGAGGTGGGTAAGTGAGCATATGTTGAGCTACTGAAGGCTTTCAGGCGGACGTGTCCAGAAGGCAGATGTGAAAGGAGCTCTCTGGAAGGCAGCTTGGACACACGTCCTTAAGACATGTTATTCTATCAGTGGTAAGACGAGGGCGTTCAAGGGGATATTGCATAGACCAAGGAGAGGGCAAAAGATGTGTTTTGGGGAGCATCTTATTCAAACAGTACTGGTCCTGGAAGAATAGGACGATATTCAGAGAAAAGAACATCAAGAGAGAAGGGTTCTATAAACAGGGGACTGTGGGGAATTGGCAGGTAGCCATAGGTAACCTGGAAAAGGGTAGTTTTGTCAGAGCATGGGGGGGGGTGAGGAGGAGGTGGGGCAGCATTTAGGAGCTTGCATGGTAAAAAAGAAGCCGAAGAAGCATAATAGGGGGTGTGGCCAAGCCTTGAGAAGATGGGTGCTGAAAGATGGGTGGGGGAGCAAAAGATGGTGTGAAGAAAGAATTCGAGGAGAATGATTGCCAGTAGGGTAGTTTGAGTTCTCTTGATGTCAAAGGTTAGTGTAGATGGAAGATTGAAGACAAAACAAGGCACCCACCTGTGACTGGAGATGCCTGAAGAAGGACCATTGACCATCCTCTTCGCAGGCTCTGCCTGCTTTGCTCATTAGCAACCGTTTATTCCTTTGGTTCTCTGTTGCATCTCCCTTGCGATTCGCTAAATGGCTCGGCAGGCACTGGACTGAGGTCAGTGGAGTGGATCTGCTCTCCTCCACTCCTCATTGGAGTTTTCTACAGATCTCCCCACGGAGTCTCACGTGGTTCACGGGCCTGCAGATGGCAGCCGAGAGAGGGCCTAGGCTACTTCGTTCTTCATGTGTCAGTTCAGCTGAATTTTTGCAAACCTCCTGCATCTGTAGTCTCTCTGTTTCAACTCCCAATCCGTGCAGAATTCTCTGTGGTTATGGTGTGGGTCCAGGCATACCATACTGTGGCTCATTTCCCAAAATAAATCTCAGAGCCTCCTCACACCAGAGATTAGTCAACTGCGCTTGGAAAAGATGCCAGCCGATCAGTTGGAGAGCTTTTGCTTTCCGTGGCATCTGGAAATATCTCAAGAGAAGGGCGTGGGGGATATGGACACAACCCCCCTTTCCGGCCACGGCATGGTGGCTTGGCCTCTTTACCTGTATATCACTATTTTATAGTCTTGGCCATTGCTTCCTGTGGTAGTCAGTCTGCTGTCGCTATACCAAAACACCCAGGACCAGGAGCTTTATAAGGAGAAGGAGGTTATCTAGTTCACAGGTTTGAAGGCTGAAATCTAAGATCAGGTGGTCTTTGAAAACCACATTCATCCCAAACATGAGCATACCCAGAGACTTAGCTTCTTTCCAATAAGTCTCATGTCTTAAAGGTTCTTCCATTTCTCACTACCACCACCACCACTACCACCACCACCACCACCACCACCACCGCCACCATCATTATCATCATGATCATCATGTGGAGAATGCAGCTTCTAGTACAAGCATCTTTGAGGAGTCACTCAAACCACATGCCAAGCCTAGTGCTTGCCCCCATGCTTCCATCCCCAGACTGGAGGCTAGAGTGACCAAGTAGAACAGAGTAGGCTTTCAGGATCGGTGAGCTGCTGTAAGTCTGTCTTTGTCTTTGCTTTGGGTGGGTGAGCAAATCATTTAACCTCATTAGATGATCCCATTACCCATTATTTTACCTTGGCTTCTCAGAGGTGTGAAGTATGGCCACACGGTGTGTGATTTGTGCAGTGCTCAATACTCACTGTTGAGACAGAGGCTAGAAAAGCCATGTGCAGTTGAATGGGAATTCCCCTTAAGATGAAGAGCTACCCAAACCTTATGACCTGGGGGAAAAAAAAAGAAGAGACAAGGACGTAAGGGACCAGACCTCTTACCTTAGGAGGGAAATGAAACTGAACCTGGTGCTCCAAAGATGCTGAGTGCTTTGTAGTGGCTCTGCCTCTGTGGCCAGTAAATTCAGTGGGAAATATATTTAGTGATGGTTATTTGATATCACAGACTTCTAGCTGATTCATGGGATGAAGTTTTCTTCTTGTCAACTGGTTCTTAGGGCTTAGTTCAAACCCAGCTCAAGTGCTAGAAGGGAGACCTGGACAGAGATCTATCTATAACACAAACTGCAATACTTAATGACGTATTATTTTCAATCTCCCTGCTGACAGTTAAAGAGCAAGGGCCAGATGGAATGTACTCTCTTAAATGGCAACATGGACGCAGCGGGACTGTTGGAAAGCCATTAGTAGCCAACCCTAGTTAATATCAGCTCAGGTAAATGCTGCCCATCACAGGCCCCTTTCCCCAGCTCAATCACTGAAGGATTAAAGAACTTCCCCTAACAGAGTCTTTTAAAAATTTAATGATGTTGGGTATTGCAGAGGTTACGCATTGTACCGTTAAGGTGAAGTGATTTCAGCTTCGTCTTGACATTGCTGGCTAATCAGAGAGGAGAGAAGGTTTCAGAGCTCATGTTACCTGTAATATTGTAAGACTCACCATCAATAAAGTTGCCTGCTGCAGCATCGAGGGAGCTCACTTCGCTGCCTTTGCCAGACTGTGTTAACTTTTGAGGACAATGTGTTGGGGGAGTGTCTCCTGCAGCTGGCCTTCCAATGGGTGTGACATCCACCTGGGTGCTACCTGTTCTTCCCAGAGATGAATTGTGTTTTTAGAAGATACCGATGGGAATTGGTATGTCAAGGCCTCGGTTTGATGTTGTCATTGTATAAAAAGTCACTTGAGGGCACTTATGATTTCCTTCATAGGGAAGTTGCCCTTGCTTTCATTGTTAGGGCACTCGCCTAGGCACACTTTGATCCCTTGTGCGGTCAAGGATTTTCAAATGTGCAGCTGATGGATAGAAAGCCCAAGAGCAGTGTGTTTCTAGGAAACTGAATCAACAACTCTTGGGCTTCCAGCCATGTCCTCAGATTCACCAACACCAAGGGATGAGTCAGTCATAAGGAAGCTTAAATTTCAAGGATGTCGACGCGCAGTGTGTGTTCTGGAAATCCAGGCCTGTATTGGGACAGCCAGAAGAACACACAGGAGGGGGGATGCTGTGACACCTCTCTGGAGCTTCCTAGATAGGTGTCATCCATCTTACCAAATGTACATGATGCGAGGCAAGGCACTGATAGCCTTTTGCTGAGTCGTTCTGCATTCAGAAATCCTAGCTTCTAAGGGTCATTTCTAGTCAACGCTCAACTTGCAACAGGATCTGCTCTTTGCTTTTTGTTCCTTATTTGATTATTCTGAAGTTGGAGTTCAGATTTTACATATATATATATATATATATATATGTGTGTGTGTGTGTGTGTGTGTGTGTGTGTGTGTTCCCTCTTTAAAATGAGAAACAATCTTCAATTCTTGCTTTGCTCTTTCTCCTAAAAATCAGCATTTAATTAAAAATATATTTAAAGTAAGACTTAGAATTAGAATTATAGCCTTAACCCTCAGTTTTGACCAGCCTAGAAGATAACCCCATTCATTTTTTTATTTACCTAAACTTCACCGATCACTTGGTGTTTGCTAGACATTGTTGTGGATACCTGGACTAGGGCAGTGAACAAAGAATCCCTGACTTCATGGAGTTTAGACTCAAGAGGGGAAGAAAGACAGTAAACAGAGGAAAGCTCCCTCCATCTACTCACCGGACTCCTATTCAGACGTTTCCTCAAATGTCCACCTCTCCCTGCCCTTCCCTCTGTTGTTGCACCCCGCTCCTACATCCTGTCTCCCTGTAACCTCTCCAACTTCCTCTTTCCCCTGACCACCACCTAGCCTTGGCTGTGCTTGCTGCTTTGTGTTGACACTGTATTGTCTGCTTTGTAAGTCAGAATGTCCCAGGAGCTCAGGGTCATTGCCTTGTTCTCTGCTGCGATGCCTGGAACATGGAAGGCCTGTGGTGACCACTGTGTGGCCTGGAATAACCCAGCAAGGGAGAGAGTGCAAGTGAGCTGGAAGAGTGGTTCTAGAATATTCTACCTGAGGTGGTGAGAACTGTGGGAATGGAGTTAGGGAGTAGATGGCAGTGAGACTTGTTTGTTTGAGGGAGAGGGGTCATGGGTGAGGGATTCTGCTCATTGGCAGCATTTTTGTTCTTTGTAAAAGGAGTCACATAAGTGGAAAACCCAGCAGTGCTGATATTCAGGTACCTTTTGGAATATTCAGTTTGAAAACTGAATTTTGCTTTAGGATATCAGAGAGTCCTTCAAGTCACTTTCTAGAAGGTGTGTGTGTGTGTGTGTGTGTGTGTGTGTGTGTGTGTGTGTGTGTATGTCTGAGGGAGGAGGGCCCATAAATTTTTGTCAGGTCCAGAAGTCACCTGTGATCCCTAAATGTTTAAAAGTAGTGATCTGGGAGCTGGAGAGAGGACTTCATAGTTAAGAGAACCCAAGTTCCTCCATTCCCAGTACCCAGGTCAGGGGGTCTCCATCACCTGTAACTCCAGCCCCGGGGGAAATGATGCTATATTCTGGCTTCCTGAGGCACCTACACACACACACACACACACACACACACACACACANCACACACACACACACACACACACACACACACACACACACACACACACACACACACACACACACACACCCTTGCATACACACCACACACATATGCACACACAACACACACAAAAATAAACATTAAAAAAAAAGCTAGCGATTTGCGTTCATGGGAACATGTACCCACACAAATAAGTAAAATGAAAGTAGATTTACCTGAAACCTGAAGGAATATCATCATGAGAAAGGTAGAATTCGGCAGAGAGTTAAGAGTGAAGACTACACTTGGAGCAGAGAGGGGGCAATCCAGGCAGGATGGGTCTGCAGAAACAAACCTGGAACAATGGAATCCTCATCCACTTGAGATGGGAAGTTGAGTCTGGAAGAGGTGAGGTGAGTGTGCCAGTGTTCTGCGGATTTCAAGTGGTGGCTGTTAGCTAGGATTTCTCACAGTAAGCCTGGCTCTCCGTGTGCTCCATCACAATTGCTTTGTCTACAAGGAAAGCCTGGGGACACACCGTTCCACTTTAGGCTGTGCAGAAAGAGCATATCCACCTCTTCCATGAAGATTTGAATTCGAGCAGTTCTGATCCTCATTGTCTAGGTTTAAATCACCATTCAAGAGTATGTGCAGCAACGCTCCATCTATTTGACAGAATGGATACAGAATGGAAGTTAACTGAGAAACAAAGTGAGAAGCAAAGGGCGTGCTCATTGGAAAAATCTACTGACTCTTCCAGGTTTAGGCACACATAAGTTTGACACTTAGTTGTTGTAAATGTATCCTGAGTATAAAGCCCTTTACCTAGTATATGCATATTCATAGATATACCATGTAGAATCACTGAATGGAAACAGAAATGGAAAGTATTTCAAACATTGTATACAAGACTGCCTCATTTCCCCCCTGTGTTTCTTAAAGAGAATCTTGTGAAGGTAGTCCATAGTTGAGTCTTGCTTTTAAAGAAGTCAACTCTGATGGTCTCTTTCTTTTAACTCGAATACCTAGTCCATTAACATTTAATATAATGATTGAGAGAGATGAACTTAGGCCTACCATTTTGCTATTTGTTACCTAAAATTTTTGAGGGGGGGAATGATTTAAATATAATTTCAAAAATAATAAAATTATTATTAAAAAGTCTTCTATTACAGAAAACATGATAATCAAGGATAATCTAAAATTCAAAATATTTTTCTTTTTCTCCTCCATGTTTATTTTGAATAACAAATTTATCTTAGAATTTCATTTTAATTTACTTACTATCTTTTCTACAGTATCCCTTTATATTAGTTTTAAATTGATCCTAGAATTACAATATGCACTCAGACCTATGTACAATATATTTTGTGTTAATATTTTACCACTGCACATAGCACGTCAAACTTTGTAACTAAAAAAAAAATTTTTTTTCTTTCTGTTCTTTTTGCTATGGTTATCAGGGCTTTCCTTCTCTCTGTTTTTTGAATGAATGAGTCTTCTTGTTACATTACACACATTCTTTTCCATCTCCTGTCTATTGTTAAGTTAATTTGATGCTTTTTTTTTAATTGCTGATGTTGAACCTTTCAGTTGCAAAGCTGTACTGTTTAATATAAGAGCCACTGCCCACACTTGGCTATTTAAATAGACATTAATTAAAGTTGAAGAAGATGAAAGATTTCTAAGTTGTGGGGAGGGGGCATCATTTTAGTAACGAATGATCAGTGATCACAAGTGTTTAGTGCTCCCTGGTTGAATAACGATGATATAAAACATTTTCTTCACTGTGGAACATCATATTGGAGTTGGGCATATATCTCAGTGGTTGGGCACCTCCTTAGGATAAGGGAGGTTATTTCAGCCCCCATCACTCAGAAACAGAAGAAACAATGTCTTTACAAAATTCCCATTTGATTATGTTTTACAGTTTGTATTTCTTGAGGATGACATTTCCTATTCTTTCATGCTTTTTGAATATGCTTTCATTTACATCCTTGGGGATGGTTATTCTACACATTTTTTAAGAATCATTATCAGTTAATGACAATATGTAGGTCATTTTGTGGTTGGCCTCTATTGGTGATCTTTGCTTTTGACTATAGACGGTGTTGGTGATTATACAGTGTATCCTAGACGACCTGCATTGGGATGTTTAGAAAACTCGTTCTCTGTGGTGGACTACACTGGGGTTTCAGGCTGATTGCCTATTGGGTTGCTCAGAGTCTACCCAGGTGGTGTGTGCTTCATCAGCTGATATCTGGACAAAGCTTGCAGACACAGCTCAGGATTCCCTGTCTTTGTTTCTAGCCCAACCCCCTCATGTTCACGATGTGTTATTATTGCTCCAAATCTGCCCCTGGTTCTTGCAGTCAGCAAGACTGGTTTTCTGTTTGTTTGTTTGTTTGTTTGTTTGTTTGTTTGTTTCATTATTTTTAAATCTTAGTTTCTTAGCCTCTCTGTGTGACTAAAGTGGAAAGACAGTAATGCCACCAAGTTTTAGTCTCCTCCATGTGGTAACTGCCCATCAACATCTTCCTTCCTTTTGGCCGCTATCCCCTATGTTCACACAGGTGTTTTCTTTATTTTGCCCTGAGACTGTTTCCTGGGAGTCACTCAGATGTTCCCGAAAGAGGAGCCACTCTCACACCTGATAGAGCAACTTATTTTGTGACTTTGTTACTTACCTTGTATACTTTAGCTTGCTCATCTAAAAAAATGCGACTAATACCTTATGAGCTCACTGGGAAGGTGAAAAGAGTGACTATGCTAAGCACTTAGACTTGTTTCTGGTGTAGAATAATCACCCCATCCTAGGTCTTGTTGATGTTTACTGTGAGTTTGGTCTTCTCGTTTTGTATATATGTGGGCGGTTGGAACTCAGCTCTCCACAGGGACCAACAGACAGTCCATTGGAATATCCATCGCTACATTAATAACATTAAAACACAATGTGCCAGAGCTAATGTGATACGTTCTATTTCCATGACTTTCGGTTTCTTGAACTGTGGATGGGAAAGCAGTGTGGAGATTCTATTAAAACCAGCCACAGCCGGGGGTGGTAGTGGCGGAAGCTTTTAATCCCAGCACTTGGGAGGCAGAGGCAGGCAGATTTCTGAGTTCGAGGCCAGCCTGGTCTACAAAGTGAGTTCCAGGATAGCCAGGGCTATACAGAGAAACCCTGTCTTAAAAAAACCAAAAGAAGAAGAAGAAGAAGAAGAAGAAGAAGAAGAAGAAGAAGAAGAAGAAGAAGAAGAAGAAGAAGAAGAAGAAGAAGAAGAAGAAGAAGAAGAAGAAGAAGAAGAAGAAGAAGAAGAAGAAGAAGAAGAAGAAGAAGAAAAACCCAGCCACACGTTGTGGTTGTTGTTCGTGTCTTTCTTTACCTTTTAGTCACTTTGCTTTTTGTAAGGCTTTTTTAAACTCTTGAATGTCTTGTAGCTTTGTTTTGTTTGCTGTGCTTGAACCACATTGTTGTATTTTCTTTTACCCTTGCAGGGGAATGTTCAGTGCCAGGCCTTGATCCCACCCATGATGCCACCCTCTCATGCCAGCACCTAAAGAGATCCCATTTGGGGTTGCCAACAGGTCTGGGTACGAAGGCCCTGTCTTGCACACAGGTGGCTGTATGCCAATTAGTGTCATTATGACGACTTCCTAGAGCAGCTAGTGGTTCTGGAGATTCAAGGTCATGGATGCTGTGGGTCTGTTTTACTCTAATGAAGGCCCCATGGCAGAGGGCATCACAATGCCAGAAGTGAGCCCTGGAGGGAGAGATCACATGATCAAACAGGAAGCCAGAAGTATGGAGTCAAAGGGATTGCTCCTTCTCCTCCTCCTCCTCTTCTTAATCTATTCTTTTGACTAGTCCAGGTTCTGGGAGAGCTATACCGGAGCCATGCTGAGAGTAGCACCGTGATGCCATAGTTACTCTCCTTGAAACCTCTCCTCTGAATGATTACCTTTTACTTCCCATATGGAGAGTTAAGCTTCTAACACACAGATTCTTAGAAGATACACAGCCAAGCTCATAGAGGCCAGGTCAAGCATTTCAGGTTTTTGCATAGCTCCTCTGAGTGGGAGAGAAGGCAGTCCGTAGCTCTCAGTTTACGGTTCTCTCACCATCAGGCTGCCTGATCCACGGTTCACAATCTTCAGCATCATCTTGTATCTGGAGATGCTCACCCCGCAGAGACAAGTTGCTTCTCCTTTTCCTAGTGACTGCTTTAGGAGTGCCATTGACTCCAGAAGCCATGGTCTTTGCATGTAGAAGAAACTCCTGAAACCAGAGACCCCAAACTGTTAGAGAATAGGGTGTGCATCTCCCCTATTTATGTTCAAGAAGAAATCTATAGATGATTGGACAGTTGAGATCATGTTGTCCACTGGCTGGGCTCTGCGACTGTTTTAGCGAGGGACAGATCTTGTCACACAACCTTTTTGTTTTGTTTTTTGTTTTTTTGTTTTTGGTTTTTTGGTTTTTCGAGACAGGGTTTCTCTGTGTAGCTCTGGGTGTCCTGGAACTCACTTTGTAGACCAGGCTGGCCTCGAACTCAGAAATCTGCCTGCCTCTGCCTCCCGAATGCTGGGATTAAAGGTGTGCGCTACCATGTCTGGCTTACAACCTTTTCTTGAGTCTCGTTTTTGTCAAGAATTTCCTTCTGTCTCTTTTCACTTCAGTCCCTGCCCCCCTTCACTCAGTCTCACCCCTAGAGGCAGAAAACAATTGCAATTTCAGCGTTTCTGTGTCCCACTCTGCAAGAGGCAATAGCTACAGCAGCTTTGGCCTCTCCTCACCTTGGAGATGTCCCCAGGAAAGCCTCACAGAGAGACCATACTGCACTACTGCTTTAAATTACATTTGGCTCCAGAAGGAGCCACCTACTTTGTTGAAAGGAATTTGCGTGAGCATGTGGGAGGGAGACTTTCTCTACCCAGCTGGGTGGCATATCCTGGTCCTGTGTCACCTGTGGTCCATCCCCAGCAATGTGGAACTGATTCCTGAGCACAGAACAGAATGTCCAAAGTGGCAGAGGAATGAGCCATTTGTGGCTGGTCTTTTAAAGGTGACTTCTGGGTTAGGAAAGCGAGTGTGGGGCTCAGCTCCAGGACTTTATAGCAACCTAGCCCTGGATTCCTGGTGCTTTTGCCCATTAAAGGACTGACATAATGACACAGAAGTGCCTCGCTGTCTGTCTCTGGTGGTCTCTGTCTCCTTGTCTCTCTGTCTCTCTCTCTCTCTGTCTCTCTCTCTCTTTGTCTCTCTGTCTGTCTCTCTGTCTCCCTCTGTGTCTCTGTCTCTGTCTCTCTCTCATTCTGTTTCAGGATGATCCAGGGCTCAATTTGACTGCTCTTCTCTTGAAAACCTAGCATGGGTCCATGGTGGCTCTGGATTGTGAGTGGAGGAAGTTGCTCTCTGTCTGGTTAGATCAGGATTTCTTCTGCTGTGAGTGCTCTTTCCGTTCCCCCACTCCACGCTATAGTCCTTTCCTACAGTTCTTTTAACCTTTCCTTTGCCCACTTTCTTCCAGCCAAGGAGCTCCTCTATGCTCTGAGTTTCAGCTGCCATCTCTAGGAAAGTGACCTTTTGATGCCAAACCTACTCAGTTTACCTCTATCCTGGCCTCCCAACCGAGGTTCTCAGATATCTTTTGGGGGAGTTCAGTGAGCAGCGAGTTGTTGAGCCATTTTGAGTAGCATAGGAATCCTCTGTGCCAGTGTCATTATCACATTGGAATGCATGACTCTGATGCTGCTCTAAGGAGTGTTTAATATCAAGCATTATCCCTGCCATTACTGCTTAGTGATCCCTGGCACTGCCAGATCCCCCCTGTGATGGGCATCGTCTTTTTTCAGTTCAGAACTACTGGGGATTGTAACATCCTCATTGTAGTAACTACATAGATACTGAGCAGGCCTGGGGGAGATAGGTGAGTTTGGTTCTACAGGTTTGCAACCAGAAGTGCTGACAGGATGAGGGGGGAACACCAGGGAAGAAAAAGATCTGGCCACTGGCATGAAGGAACTCTGGGGACTAAGAGCCAGGGCTCCGGTTCAGGGGTTCCCATAACCTCTCTAGTCTAATAATTTGGCCTCACTGGTTTTTAGTTTGTCCATGCATAAAGCAAGCATTTGGCCTTAAGGAAACATAAAGGCCTACTGCTGTGAGAGTCTCCCTCCTCGGTTTCTTAACACTGCCCAGCTTAAAAAAGGCCTCGGTCCCCACCTATGGAGTGAGTTCTTCAAAGGGAAAGGAAGTGTGTGAGAGAGGAGCGTGCTCGCTGGGCATCCAGAATACAGTTATGTTTCTTACTATCCTGATGTGACAATATCCCAGCTGCTCCTGGGAGAACCACACCTTGCCTGGAGAAATACTGAGCCCCAGATACTGTCCTCTGGAAATCAGACTCCTTGACAGCTCAGGCATGTCCAAACCCCAGCTATCCTCCTCCTGTCTCATCCATCTGCTCCCCTCCTCCTTCCCCTCGGCTGCTTTAATCACCATTTCCACCCTCCCTCCTCCAGCCTATTGGAAAGAGCTAGAAGGCCAGTGATGGATTTGACTGAACAGTATGTAATATAAAAGGGCAAAGCTGAGCCTGAAGGGACCAGGGGCTGCATGAGCTCCAATATTGCTTCCTACAACAGGGCAGTGCTGGGGAGTCCCTGTGGGATCACTCACGTATTATTATTGCCACCGGTAAGGGTGGGAGGGGAGGGGGAGGCAGGCGGCTGTGGGGGGAGGGTCTTGGGCTAGCTGCAGATGAGGCCAAGAATGACAACAACAATAATAATGACAACCTTTTAATAATAGTAAAAATGGCAATAATTGTGTTTTCCAGGTTTATTAACTTTGGGAAGTCTGGTTTATTAACTCTCCTGGCTTATTAACTTTGAGAAGTCTTTGCTCGTCACGGCAGCTGCCCGAGGCTTGCTGGTGCATTTGAGTTCATCAGTCTCGGTCTTCTCAAAGAGAAAGAGGGGCACAGGAGAGAGGGGAGGAGGGAGGGAGGCACAGTGATATTTGAAGTAATTAGAGAGACTTTATTGAAATCAAACGCACAGGCAAGAAATGGTAATTAACTGAGGATGCTTCGTTCTGTCTCATCCAAGGACCATTGGGTTGTCACAGATAATCCTCATCCTGGGGGTACCGGGTAGCTTGTGCACGGTCTGTGTTGGAAGGAATGTATGGATATTCTAAATAGAGATCTAACGTGCAGGAAAGATAGGACATGCACTTATCCATGTCAGGTTATCAATAGCTACAAAATACAAAAAGGGAATGGATAGAAAAATAAGATAGAATGGATTAGTTACAAAATTTCATTCCCGTCCCTCACTATTATGTAATCAAGAGTGATTAAGGGACAGAGAGTCCCTGATAATGCTGATCTGGAGGTCCTATAGGGTTTTCTTTGCTTGTTTGTTTTTTAAAATAATTAGAGGATTGTGATCAAGAATAGAGTCGTGGGGTAAATGCTATTTCTGGAATAGATGTCATATTGGGATTAGGAGCGTGGTGAGCTGTGCTTCCTCTGGTTCGTTTTGGGTTGCGCAGTTGCCTTCGAGTGTTTTAGAGATGAAGATGTGTTGGTCTCCTGTGGCTAGGCAGTGGGTAGGGGTTTCTGGGAAGACTCTGTGACACCGCCTTCCAGCTTGGGGTGAGACTTTTGTTGTGACACTGGCACAGAGGGCATCAAGAATCCCTCTTACATATAGCAAATATCTTCCTGCTGTCCACCACTATACTTCAGGGCAAGGAAGAAGGCGGGTACACCTTACACTGAGATCAGAAGGCCTCTGGATTTGGCATCGGCAAAACAGGAACTGAGATATCCTTTGACTTTCAATTTCTTGTGGGAAAATGTCACATTATGTCTCTTATGGGCTTGGCAGGAGGTTGGTAAGGAACGAGGAAGCCTGGTTAATGGTTTGTGGACTCTAAAGAGGTATGTACCTCTAGGGCTAAAAGCAATTGTTGGTATTTACTGCTATTTTATGAGTCCAAGGCTCTCCTCTTCCGCAACCACAGCACCCTTTTCTCCACACATTTCTGGTGGTTTTGCTTTTCGCCTGCCCTCCTGGAGCCGGATGGTATAGAGCCACTGTGTCAACATTGACATAAGGACTGCTCTGTGTCTGGATATGTTCAATCAGTAATTTCACTTGCAGTGTCTTTTGTCAGTGCTTTGAGACTCAAGGCCAAGAAGTACTGTGAATGCACACAGACTCTCCAGTCTCACAGGGATTTACTTCTAATTAGGAATCGAGTGGAGGGCTGGGTCCCTTCTCAGGGTGGAGGACTGTTCTTGGGTTTGTGGTGTGAGACCTTGACCAGAGCCTTGGGTTCACATGTGTGGTCTAGGCCTTCATCAAGTTCTTATGATCAGTCCTCGGTAGGCATTAGTCTTGTCATGGTGAGCGGTCTCTGCTCATCCATTTCTTCAGGTGGTGTGTCTAAGCATGCAGGGCCTATTAAATAACCATTACGCGTATTCAATACCCATTTCATGAAATCTACCAAATGCCTTAAGTGCACCGAATTACCTTCATCTCCTCATGCTGCCAGCTGTCCTTCCCACTTGCTGGTGCTTGTTCAGCAATCATGGTCACACTTAGGAAGTAACGCTGGTGGACTTTTCTCCATTGTTAGGACTAGGAAAGGAAAAGATGCCCACAATCACACAACAGACACCTCCCATGCATCCGACTTTTGTCCGTTCAGCAGATGTTTTTGCACTGTATGTGGACCTATGCAGAGGAAAAAACACAAACAAAAACAAACAAACAAACAAAACCAAGAAGAGATGTTCTATGCTCTGACACGGGAGCTCAAATGCAGATGTGAAAGCATCGAGGATAGTGCCACCAACATGAGCGGAAGTGACAAGCTGGGAGCAGTGACAGAAGGGAAACCTGCCGGGACTGATTGCCCAGGATACGAAGGAGTCCCCACAGCAGGCTGGAAAGCAGATCAGGAGAGGTTCCAGAGTAGATCAGCTGCATTCGGGCCACTGGGAAGCAGAAGGCAGAGCCTGCCGTCCCCCGTGTGCTTAGCTGTGCTTAGCAACAGCGTGGAAGTCCCTAACAGCATCCGACTGCTCAGTTAGGACTGGGACTGCACTGCCCTTTATTTTGATCATGCATGAAAATGTTAGGAGACAAACCCATTGATATCATACTGACTTTTATAGTTTCTTCGTGTAAACTATGTCTGTTTAGGTGAAATAAGAGATTTAGTAGCAAATAGTAGGTTACATTACAGACATTAGAGAGGCACAGGGCACATACTAGGTCTGTTGTGAGAAAATTCTGGAAGCTAGGAAACACTGGGATAGATGGTATCACCATTTTATGTAGGTTTGGTGCTTCAGACACAACCTAGCACCTCACACATACTAGACAATTGCTATACCACCGAGTTGTAGCTCCAGAGTACATATTTTGTATTTTACTATCAGAACTATTCATAATGTATACTTTACAGTATTACCAGTCTAGAACTAGAACTTTAATACAGACATTTATTAATTAAATTTGATTGCCCATTTTGGTGAAGTTTAGAGAAGACATGCAAATAGTCAACAGTAGCCTGGCCTGCCATTCCAGCCCAGCTTTATGATCCCAGTATATCCCAAGATAGAGGGGGAAGGGAGGTGTTCTAGACAGCCAGAAAGGCATTGGGAAAAATGGACTGTGGGATTAACAGATTGTGTTTGGACACAATTCAGAGAACAAGAGCTGGATTGGAACATAATAAAAAATGAATTAAAAATCAGATGATGGAGGTGGAAGCAATACCATCCTGAGCCTAAACGAAGAACCATGGCGGGTTCTTTCTGCTTTGAGTATTGATGTAAAATGCATATGACATGACCCTGAAGATGGTGGTATACACATATAGTCTTAGCCCTCAGGAGACAGAGGTAGGAGGATTGCTACAATGTTCAAGCCATCCTGTTCCAAACCAGACAGGGATATATAGCAAGACCCCATGTTTTACCATCTTGGTTATTAAAAAAAAAAGGTAAAACTCAGTGGTGTTGAACATACTCATAATTTTCCGTAACCACCACTGTGTTTGAATTCCAGAACATTCCATTATCCTTGAAGGCGATCTTGTACTCGTTTCTCAATCCCTCTGGTTTCCCCTCCCATCTTAGCCCCAGACAAACGCTTCTTCTGCTCCTGTTTCTGCAGATTTGTCTCTTGTAGGTAGTTTATATCAACTGAATCTAACAGTGGTGGCCTGCAAGTGTGGCTTCTTTGGCGTTGTGAAGGTTTCTCCATGTTGTAGTGAGCATGGCTATATATTTATAATAGGACAATAGCCACATTTTATTACCCATCCCTTGATGGACATTTGGATTATTTCCATTGGTTTTCTGTTATGTGCAATGCAGCAATGAACAACTATGTAGGAGTTTTGTTTGAACACCCATTTTCAGTCCTATCAGATACAGTGGGCTTGGTTGGTGTCCTGTTAGGTAGAGTGGGGCTGTTTGGTGGTTTATAATTCAATGTTTAGCTTCTTCTTCTTCTTCTTCTTCTTCTTCTTCTTCTTCTTCTTCTTCTTCTTCTTCTTCTTCTTCTT
>NC_034594.1:140194360-140211315 GCF_900095145.1 Mus pahari
TTTTTTTTTTTGGTTTTTCGAGACAGGGTTTCTCTGTATAGCCCTGGCTGTCCTGGAACTCACTTTGTAGACCAGGCTGGCCTCGAACTCAGAAACCCGCTTCTGCCTCCCGAGTGCTGGGATTAAAGGCATGTGCCATCATGCCCGGTCTGGTGTGAATTTCTTATTTCAGGTCTTTGTTCCTTTGGGCCAGTCATATAGGATGGGAAGTAAGACCTCGTGGACAGTTGATGATCACACTGATAGAGGTATTAGAAGGTTTATTCTGGAAGTTAGCTTGGCATGAAATAGAAAATCTGGGAGGAAATAATGCACTGCTATGCACAGAGAGGGACTGAGCACAGGTTACTTTTACAAGCTTTATTAAGACATAACTCATATGCTCCAAGGGTCATTCTTTTATTGAATTATACAGACAGCTCAGTGGATTTTAGCATATTCAGAGCTGAGTGACTAGCACTTTGATTTTCATTTTTAGAATGTGATTGTCATACTTAAAAGGCACCCTTACTCATTAGCAGTCTCTCCCCAGCTTAAAAGGCTTCATATATACACACAGTCTGTCCTTATCCCGGCTCTCAATTTTCAGAGAAAATAACTGGGTTACAGCACCTATATTGACCTTGTAATCAGTGTTGGAGCTAAAAATGACACTAGGCTGTGCTTAACGTCTGTATCAAAGACATCACTTGATTATAGTAGGTTAGATAGGCAATTCTTATTTAAGATTGTTTGAGCTGTGTAGTTGAGGTTCTAAGTATGCATGTGTAGGGATGTACATGAATGTCTGAGCATGTGTGAAGGTCAGGGGTTAAGGTTGGATGTCTTCCTCAATTTCTTTCTACTTTGTTTTTGTTTGTTTGTTTGTTTTTGTTTTTGTTTTGTTTTGTTTTTGTTTTGTTTTGTTTTGTTTTGTTTTTTTTGATCCATGGTCTCTCACTGAACCCTGGAGCTCACCAATTCTGCTAGAATGTCTGGGTTGTAAATCCCAAGGATCCTTCTCTCCCAGCCTCCAGTACTGGCATTGCAGATGTGTGCCACCATGTCATACTTTTTACATGGGAGCTGGTGATCCAAATCAGGTCATATGGCAGGCACTTTACTGAACTAGCTATCGCGTCAGAACCCTATTACCGCTCTTTAGAATGTATTGTAAATGTGCCTCTGTGCATATGTGTATGTGTGTGTATGTATGTATATGTGCATGTGGTATATATGTTTGTGCATGTGATATAAGTGTGTGCATGTATGTGTTATGTGTATGCATTCATATGATATGTATGTGCATATGTGATACATGTGCATGTTTGTGATATGTGTGCACACCATGCATGTGTTTATAGGTCAGAAGACAACTTTTGGGAGTTGGTTTTCTCTTCCTAATACATTCTCTGAACATCAGACTAATGTCAGACTTACATTTTGTTCATTTGAGGAGCTGTGTGTGAAAAGATGCTATTCACACATTTTAATGTAATGCTAACTTGGAAAAAATTTTCCTTATATTTCAGAAACAGTTTAAGTCTGTTACAGAGAGAAAACAACAATTATTGCTCTCCACAAAAGAATAAAATAATCTGAATGGAGGCCAGAAACTAAAGTCTCTTAGAGGCTGTTAACACAGACCTATAGCCCTGATAAAGTGGGTGTGCATGTGGTTAAATTCCTTAATGTTTAGTGGAGCCAACTTGAAAGACAATAAAAACACAAAGACAGTGAACATCATTTCTGATGCCGTTATTCAAAGACCCCTGCTACTGAGTATTCCAATCGTTCTTCCCCACTTACTTTTTTACATTTTTGTATCTTTTTAATTGTCTGTTTTTTGTATGTTTATTCATGTTGTTAAACAGTCTCTCACAAACATCTGTTTTCATTGACAGTATGTCGTGAACATGTCATGAGTCTTCAAAAGTTGACTTGTATGGTCATGAAACTTAGCAGTTTAACCACTTAACACATAACACTTATGTAACCTTCAAGGTGGCCTACAAACATTGTGTTTTGTGTAGACCCGTTTTCAGCTCTTTGGGTAAATACCAAAGAACACGATCCCTGGACTGTGTGAAAAGAATATGTTTAGTTTTATAAGAAACTCTCTTCTAAAGGTACTATGTCATTTTTAAAGGTTGTGTAATATTATATATATTTAAAACATGAATTTTGTTACAGCTTGGATTATTTCTATACATTATTAGAGGGAGACTTATGCTATACACATCCATGGTTTAAGAAGTTCTTCACATCTGTTTCTAAGTTAACTTCCACAATCTCTAACAGTTTATAATCCCGTCAGCAGCACATGAAGACAAGAGGCTCTTTCAATCTTTCCTTCACTAACCACAACTGTTCATAATCTTTTAGCTCACAATCACCATGAGTTGATGGCGCAGAGATTTCTCATGTCCCTGCATTACACACACACACACACACACACACACACACACACACACACACACACCCCTAACTTCTCCCACTACCACCATTTCTCCCCAAGCTATCACATGCTAACCTGAACCCATGGACCTACATGAACGTCTCACTGTCCCAGGGTCCATAGTTTGTACTAAGGTTGGCTCTTGGTGTACCATAGTCTATGCTGTGGTATGATGACATGTACCCGCAGTCACTGCATCACACCAAGCTGCTTCACTGCCCTAAAATCCTCTGTGACCTGTCTCTGCTCCACACCCCTCCTGCAACCCCTGGAAATGAAGGAAACCACCCATAGGTGGGCAGGAGCATGGGGGAGAGCAGAGTAGAACAGAAGGGAACCCTTCAATTGTCCCCAAAGATTTGCCATCTCCAGAGTGTTGGGCAGTAGGACCGTGGTAGGTGGCCTCGTAGACTGACCTCTCCAGTTAGTAAAATGAAGCTCCTTCTGCCTTTCATAGCTTGACAGCTCGTTTGTTTTTATTGATTTTGACTCCTGCCCAAATAGCCAATTTTATGCACTCCCAGAAGGCGATTTGATTTGTTTCCAGGCTTTGCTAATTGTGACTACGTTGTCGAAAACTTGTAGCTTTTTTTTTTTTTTTTTTTTTTTTGGGACACTTTTTTTTTTTTTTTTTTTTTTTTTTTTTTTTTTTTTTTTTTTATTGTTTTTTTTTTTTTTTTTTTTTTTTGAGGGGACACAGATCTCCGTTCCTGTGGGTGGGTACCTCGGGCTACCCGCAGCTGCTGGGCCCTATAGAAAGACTGGTTTAGTTTTGTAAGGGTCTGTCTTCCTGAGAAGAGAGGCTGTGCTGCTCTGAACCCTTCCAGCAAAGCCTACCCTCTTAGCTTGTAGTGTACCAAGGTTGCTGGTGGAGGCTCCTCCAACAGGCATGTCAGTGGTACTTTCCCTCACTTGCTGGTTCCACAGTGTTAAATTCCATCTTTATATTGCATATGAATTTGAATCATTTTTTAAAGCCTGTTGGCCATGTGGTCTTGAGTGCTTTGTGCTTTGCTTCCTTTTACAGACAGTGTTTATTCTCCTCCATTTGTATGTGTATTATTGTAAAGATTGGATTATTGTATAGATTAAGTTATTATTGTATGGATTTTTTTAAACCAGATTTTCACTTACTTTGTAAGTTCTTATCCTAAGTATACATTTTATTTTATAATTAGAAGCCCCTTTCTTTTCTTCCACAAACTATGGGTCAATTTTTAGGAAAGAAATACCTGTTGCACTGTGGATGAAGGTCCCACCATAGTCAGCAAGGAGATCATAAGAAGGACACGAAGACCTTAAGGGAGGGTGGGAGAGAGAAGGTGATAGAGAACACATGACAGAAAGCAGAAGCAGGGAATGTCTGAGGGAAAGAAGGGAGCCAACCAGAGTGGTGCATGGTGCAGGGCAGTGGAGGAGAATCACCAGTGAGAGCAAGGTGTAATGGCACATACACTCGAAAACGCCGAGAGGAAACCCTCTCCCTTGTAAACTAACCTAAACTTAATAAAAAAAAAAATATCAGACATAGAATCTCTTGTTTGTGCTAAGCATTGGAGGATAATAGTGAGGGATAGACAGACATGCCAGATAAGGTTCTCTATTTGACAGAACCTTGGTTGCTTGTGTGCTCACACGTGTGTGTGTGTGTGTGTGTATGTGTATATGTCCTTGTATATGTGCACACCTGTGTGTGTATGCCGGTCCTCACCTGTGCAGGTGTGTGTGTGTGTGTGTATGTGTGTGTGTGTGTATGCCAGAAGCTGACTTTTTGTTATTAAACTTATATTTTTGAGACTGTCTCTCCCTGATGCCAAAGTGTGCTGTTTGGGCTGGACTGGCTGGCTAGTGAGCCTGCCTGATCCTCCTGTCTCTGCTCTAATGCTGAGGTTACAGGAACAGTCCACAACGCCCAGCTTTTCCTGGGAATGGAAACTCAAGACTTCATGTTTTGGGGGCGAGCACTTTACTCGCTGAGCAGTCTCCTAAGCCCCCGATCTGCTCTAAGCTATTTTTTATTTCTGAAGCTTTGGCTTTTACGTTTGATGGTTCCATACATTTAGAATTATAACTGCATATATTCAACTGAGGAATTACCTTGTTATCACTCAAAATGTAATTTCTTGGCATCTTTTGTCTCTTAACCTACTTCTATTGCTTTTCTTATCACATGTTGAACTCTTTTCTCTTCAGGGGGAATTTCAGGGCCACTTAACTTGTTCCAATGATGGGTCTGTAGATCCTAGTGTTGACAGATGCACACTGTTTGAACTTTTGTCTCTTTATAATTTATATTCCACTACCTGGACAGTGTAAGGGTTCATCAGCATAGGTTTTGGGTTTGTTTTTCTTCTCAATTCATTCATATTGCATCTTTTATTCATTTTGTCAAGTTAGAGAAGTAATATATTGGAATTCTGACTGGAATTATCTTGAGCTTTGAGAGAGGCTTGCCTCAGTAAGCTAATCTCCCCAGAAGCACAGCTCTCCATTTATTTCAATCTGTTTTTAGATCTCCTTGTGAGGTTTTTGTAATGACGGTCCCATATGTAACATTTTAGGGTATCCCCACATATTGTTGCCCATGTAAGCAAAATCCATTCTTTATATGATAAATTTATTATTATTATGTGTATATAGTCTGTATCACTATTCTTCTCTGTATCTATTCATTTTAAAGCCTTTCATGCTTTTGATTTTACTCATCTTCAGATTTTCATTGTTGTACCTCACGCTTTCCCATAAGCATGTATGTTTTATCAGTATTGCAAAGATGGAATTTCTTAAGTATTTATGTAGTAGAACTTAGACACCATTCTTGGCTTTGAGGAAAAAAATGGATGCCTTTTAAATATTTTATGAAGTTCAAGACTGACATTCTTTTTCATTATTTATGTATTTTTTCTGCACGTCGTTTGCATGTGTATGTGCATGTAGAAGGCAGAGGTCAGTGTCAAGTGTTCTGTCATCTCTCTCTCTCTCTCTCTCTCTCTCTCTCTCTCCCATCCCTATCCCCCTCTCCACCCCTTCTTCTCCTGCTCTCTCCATCTCTCCAAGGTATCTCATTGAACCCAGAACTCACTGTCTTGTTTATCTGGCTGGCCCTGTACTGGCTGGCCCTGGGTTCCTCCTATATCTGCCTCCCAGCACTGACTGCTGTTACACACACCTGACTTTAATGTGGGTACCAGGGAATCTGAGCTCAGTTCCTCATGTTTGCACAGCCAGCACTTTACTGACTGAGCCATCGCCACAGCCCGGGATGAGGGTATTCTTTATCATGTCGGCATGCCTGTATTTCTGGCTCTGGGTTTTAGTGGATGTTGGGTTGTGTATATATGGAACAAGGGAGAGAAGGAAGGGTGGGTGGGGAGGAAAAGGATGCAGAGATAAGAATCTCAGGTAAAATACTTCCAGCTCCAGATAACAGAAAGTCTAATTCATGCAGGTTTAACCAGAAGGGAAGTTTGCTTTGCCACACCATATGAAGTCTGGAGACATGCTGTACAGAGATGCTCAGAGGCCCATCGGTGCTGCCAGAGTCTCTTGCTCTTTCTCTATTTCTTGATAGCCCTGACCCATAAGCCTGTCTCCTCATGGCTTCAGCATCAGTCCAGCAGGAAGGCAGAGGGTGAAAGCCTAAGCAGGACTTACCACAGCTGTACTCTGTGTCTGCGAAAGCCCTGAGAAGCAGCATGGCGTCTTTTCCAAACTCTCTCTAACCCAGAGTCAGCTGACTGTATCCCGGGTTCTCTGTGGCCTGGGCTTGCACAGATAAGGCAGCTTTCTGCCTATGGGTAAAAGCTCTTGGCTGCCTGGTGGTGAGCTCACCAGTATAAGAAAATGAAATCACGGGGCGGTAGTGGTGCACGCCTTTAATCCCAGCACTCGGGAGGCAGAGGCAGGCAGATTTCTGAGTTTGAGGCCAGCCTGGTCTATAAAGTGAGTTCTAGGACAGCCAGGGCTATACAGAGAAACCCTGTCTCGAAAAGAAAAACAAACAAACAAACAAACAAACAAAAAACCCCAAAAAGAACAAAAAAAGAAAATGAAATCATTCTCCTTTTAACCTTCAGTTAGATAATTTGCTAATGGTTAATGAATAAACTACTCTTTGCTCTTGATTTTTATGGTGTTATTATTTTATTATTATTATTATTATTATTTTGCCTGAACAGACCCTTAAGGTGTACAGGATGTCAAAAAGGGTAGCATGGACCACTGTCCGTAACAGATGACTCCTTTGAAATGGAGTCTCCACTGTGGTACTAAGAGAAAAAGGCTGAAAGCTACCCCTGCTTCTCTCCAGCCAGCAGAAGGAAGGCAGTCTTAACAGCGTGGTTTAGTGCCCTCCCAAGTGTTTTGCTTCCTTCTCTGTCTTGGGGAAAGAGAAGTGCCTAGCTTCAAAGTTTTATTGGGAAAAACACCCAGAATCACGTTGCTTTTGTGGCAACTATTAATTGCTTCCTGAATTTATACAGCATAAATAAAATAGGTTGCCAGAGAGTGAATTACCCAGTGGATAAATGGTGGGTCATTAATGTAGCCTTGACCCTGAACCCAGAGGATGACGTGAGATCCGAGAGAGCTCTCAAGAAATTTACCAGAACCCATTTCAGCTGGAGGTGATGTGTTTTAAATCCCCCTGCAACGCAAGGAGAGGAATCAAATTAGATAATAGTTTGCAGAAATCTTCTGGGCCCACAGCCTTGCTCAGAAGGATTTTTATCCTCTTACATTATCGCCTTTGTGTTTCAGGCTGTGATACAGTGGTACCCAGTGGAACCCAGAGTGGCTTTAGCTTTTTTCTCCCAAGGTCAGATCTCAAACCCTTTGATACGAGATGTTCTGATGAGCGGGCATGCTCATCACTCTTAGTGCTTTACTTTAATAAGTAGATTCAATTTTATCTCATTTTGAAGTCGAAGATCCTAACTTATGTATGTAAGTAAAGGCACATTCAGAATGAGAGCTGTCCACCCTGGTGCCTCCTGAGCCATTTTATCTTCTAAAGAAACTCAGGGTGTCATTGCCCATCGCACAGCTGCAGTGGCACGAGTGTTCATTTTTTTTTTTGTGGACCGTTGTATTGATCTGGGAAGACAGAATCAAAACCAAACAAAAACAGAATTGGCGACTGGGAAAGTATCAGTGGTCAACAGTTCCCCGACTCCCATTCAAGGACTGGAATATAGACTCAGAACCCACGTAAATGCTGGGTGATTGTGGCAGCCACCAGCAATTTCAATACTTGGAAGGTGGGGACCAGGACCCTCCGAGCCAGCTGAGTAGCCAGTTGTCTGTAGGTTCATTTGAGAGAGCCTGCCTTAAAGAATAAGGTGGAGAGCAGTCAAGAAAGCTTTAGCCTTGGGCTTCCACAGGCATGTGCACGTTCATTCCTCCCCTCACATGAACACATCTACATACGTGCATGCAGACCATACAAACATACAAAGGGGGAAACAATCTCAAATTGGGTCCTGGGGAGATGGCTCAGTTGATAAAGTGCTTGCCTTGAAAACATAAGTCACCTGAGATCAGTCTTCAGAACCTTAAAAACAAACAAACAAAGAAACAAACAAAGAAGAAGCAAAAAGCTGAGCACGGTGACACGTACCTATGATCCAAGTGCGTGGGAGGCACTGGCTGATCAGCCTAGTCTATTTGGCGAGTTCCAAATCATTTCGAGATCCGGTCATAAAAAGAGCAGTGTAGAAGGCTCCTGAGGAACAACATTCAAAGTTGGCCTCTTGCTTCTATGTGCACATATGCACTTGTGCACATACATCTGTACATAGAGGTACCTGCATACACATGAACTTATGTGCATACATACAAAACCCACATAACTGGAAGTCTGTGAGCCTTTGCTTTTTCACTCTCTTATTCTGACAGGGTTCCAAAATCCCAAGCAGCCTTCTGGTGCACAGGACAACCCACCAGGTCAAGGGCTCAGTGTACCTGGTGCATACCCCAGGTGCAATATTGACAGTCACATGTCCAAACACAAGCAGGCACGTTTACTGCCTTCTTAAACAATCTGCTACCATAAGTAGAATTATTCAGTGCTCTTTGTTCATTTTATTTTTATTTTTATTTTTTTTTACTAAACTCACCCTCACGCCTGAGCAGTACACGATACACACTGAAAGACAAACCACAGTCCCATAGGGGACAGAGACCTTATCCAGGCTGCATGCTCATTGGGACCCACGTGGGGGGTGGCTCCTGAGGAGAATGACAAGGACTGAGCTTCCCTCAGACACTCCAGTGTCTGCCTTCCATGGTCTCCTATACTGTGAAAGTATAGGCACATCTGGCTCCAGAGCTGCTCCCTGTGTGTGACGCTGAGTTCTCCAGGAGCCCACCTGGGATGTTGGTCTAAACGAGTATAGAGCAACTGTAAAGTCTACCTCTAGCTCAGAGGCTTTGGTATGAGCCTCAGCCTGACAATCTGCACATAGATGACCTTGCTTCCCTCCTCTGCCTAGCACCTCCCCCCAGCAATCTCTGGAAGAAGCTGAGAGGATCCAAAGGCCCTCCAGCCAAGAATGCACACTGTGGGGCCACTACCATAAAAACCAAGAGGTTATTTGATGCTGGGACACCAGGACTGCTCATCTCCAAGATGAAACATTGACGGCTCGTCATGAAGCTGGATTCTGTGCTCTGTCCCCGTGCTCTGTGGTAGCAATGCTGAGCTCTCGGCCTTTCTGTTGTTCCTCCATCTGCTTCCCCATCATCATAGCATGAATCCAGGGCTGGGAAGGGGACATGGTGTGTGTGTGTCCCTCCTCTGTAGCTCAGTGTCCGCCTGCCTCTTTCAGTGCTATGGGCACTTCCTTCTACTTGCATGCATATATATATATATATATATATATATATATATATATATATATACACATACACACACATATATATATATACAAGACAACACCATGTATGCCACGCACTCTGTTTTCTTCCTACCAGTAATGATAGGATCCCCTCTTCTCCATGTTACATAAAGCATGGGCAACAAGGGTGACTCCACCAAGGTCTACCTTGACCTCTGCACTCTACAAGAGACCCATAGGAGAACAGCATCCCTGTCCCTCTTGTCAGTATCCCAAATCTTAGTGTAGCAGAGTTTAGAACCAGTGCTTCTGAGGGGTGCTCTCCATCACTTCTGGCATCGAACTTCTAGAAGAAGGCAGAGGGATTTTTGTGGTTCATCTGAATCAGGCCTTTTCAAAGCCTTCCAGCGTCACTACAATGGTTTTGGGGTGTCTCCTACTGGCTGTAGGGAGCAAGTCCTCAAGACTGTCCAGTGAAATACAGGATTGTGGAACCCCGTGCCAAGCTGCAGACCTATGAGGAGTCAGGGTAACAAGGATTTACTTTTCAAGTATTGGATTAAGGGCCAAATACAACATGACTTGGGTAATTTTCACACTGTTGGCTCCTTAGCTACAAGCAATTTTTCCTAACCTCCCTGTAATGCCAATTACCGCTGTTAGCACGTACTTCAAAGCCAATATTCAAAGTACAAAGCTATGCTCAGGATTTCTGAAGTTTCTGCGCTGCTGTCCCCAGGGCTTTGCACCAAGGTTGGAGTGGGTGGAGATGAAAGGAAACAGGTTGTCTAGAGCACCCTTGGTTAGCAGAGATGCTGGGATAGGGGAATTTAGGGGGAGGTGGGTGGGACCAGCCCAGAGGAGCATGTGGGGGGATGTTGTATGGTCTCTTATATCTCTAGTGTGGGTGTCAGTCGGTAGGGAGAGGTGGAACTTAGAATAGAGAGGAAAACTGTAAGAATCAGATGGGGGAGGCTGAATTCATTGATCAGACATGACCATCAGGACATGACAAATGAGTCAAAGGCAGAGCTCTGGGCTGTCCTTTCTTGGACAAGGCGTCTGAGTGTCACCTAAACTTAGAGATAGGTGACAGAGAAAGGAACATCAGTTGGGCTACCAGCATCCAGGCTGTTGATAGTCATAGCTTCTGGCTTCAGTGAGGAGGTTGTCTATGGCTGTGGCGTTTCTAAAGTACAGGGTGATGTCATGGGTTTTACACTGTTAGCTGTACCCTTATTTTGTTGTTCTCATAACTACTGAGTGCCTCTTTCAATGTGCCAAGGCATGTTCATGCAGAACTGAGAGAATGTGAATATTGCTGAAAGGGCAAAGGCACCGAGCCATAGAAGACTTGAGGGTCTAGAACCTCCAGTTTCTCTGGAAAGAGAATGAGTCTTCTGAATGAGAGGGAAAAGAGAGGTAAGGATTTCGGCAGATACCTTTTTGAGATGAAACATGAAGAAAAAAAGCACAGAAGAAGAGAGGCTAAGGTCAAATGGAAATAAGTAGGTCAATAAGGCAGAGAGCTTGGTGGAGGGGTGGTCAGTCCGTTAAGGGGCTCCCCAATTCTGTGAGGCCTTTAAGAAAGGGTGACTTAGCAGACCTGGAATTAACATCCACCAATGACAAAAAGCACAAAAGCGTGTGGATTGAGTTGTTGAAAAGCATTCTGGGAAATCTGGTTCCTAGAAGCAGATCTCTTAAAGGTTCTCCTGTTTCCCCTTTGCCAGGTTCACTGCTCTGCCCTGGAGATGTCTCAGCTACCACCCCTGTGGTGGCTGTGGCGACTGTGTCTCCCCACACCCCCCAGCAAAGGCATCTCCCACTCCTATGGCCAGGATGATAGTTATTTCTCAAGGAGGTGTCATCTTGTGTAGATATTTGCTCTGGAGCTGGCTTGCCCGCCTCTTTATGCTTGCTGCTAACATTCCTTTCCATTCTCCCCTCCTCCCTCCTCATAGCCACAGAACTGAGCCCTGACTTCCAGGGGCAGTGTGGGGATGGGCAGCTGAGGGTGATGCTGTGTGTTATCTTCAGGGACTCATGGGAGGATGCTGATTTCAAAGGGATGCTTCCTTTAGAGAAAGCATATTCCTCATGTGTGTCCCTGTCCCAGTGCCCCTCTGTTCCCTGGCTTCCCTTCATCAGGAGAATGAGGATAGATATTTATTCATGTGGCCCCTGCCCTGTGTGGTGACTCCCCTTTGATTCTGTCCTGTCTGTAGCTGCCGTCCTGTATCTCTAGACACACTCTATGCTCTCTTTGGGTCCTGGTGACCGACCATTGCCTGCCCTTATCTCTTCAGGCCCAAAGCTAGCAACGGTTTCCTGACTTTTCTAGTTCTAGGGTACCAAACTAGCCTTTATTATGTTCCTTAAATTCTTTCAACTCCCTTTCCCAAAATTAACCACAAGAGGAGAAAATCAAAAAGGAATGAGAGAGGTTACACACTACTGATCAACTATGAAGCTGGCTGTTCACTGATGAGTGGCTCTCTGTGAGGCTGCTGTGTTCTGAATGAAGTTGTCAGATAGGCTGAAGTGAGAGGCAGAGGAGAGGAGCCAATAGTTGAGGCTACATATCTCAACTGTGGGATCTAGAAGGCCACAGAGTGAGGATATGTGACCAACTTTTTGTTTCTACTTCCCCAGACCTCTCTTGAAATACTAACGGTATATGAACGTAAAAGGCTTACTTTAAAGGTTTGACCAGTGGGGCTCTGCAGTTTCCCTTTGTTAGTGGGTTCCATGTTTATAATCTTGTGCAGGTTGAACTGTTCGGTGGGTTATGCGCTGTCTCCACACACTTTATCTGCTACAGCAGACTTGAAGTCAGAGCTGTGTGACACCCTACCAAAATCCACCCTCCCTCTACCTAGCTTTTTCTTTCTATTGCTGTGCTAAACACAATTGACCAAAAGCAACAAAGGGAGGAAAGGGTTGGTTTGACTTTCGAATCCCTGTAAGTTTATTTGTCCCACATTTGTTAAGAGAGAGATTTCGTCCATTTTTCACATGTAAATTGGGTTTGCTTACTATGACAGATAAAAGATCATTTGGTCACGAGCATTGGCATAGGTTGGGCACACTGACTTTTAGCCAGTTACTAGGAACTCCCCATTTTCCCTGTATGCTCCTCTTCTCTCCCTCCCTCCCTCCCTCCCTCCCTCCCTCCCTCCCTCCNATAGATAAAGGACTGAGATTTGGCTTCAAGGCCAAGGGCTCTCTGATGATACTGTTTGATCTATGCCACCTCAATCCCCTGCCCCCCCTTTCTCTCTCTCCCTCCCTCCCTCCCTTCCTCCCTCCCTCTGTGAGCTAGTGTTGTGATTGAAAACAACAATTTCTCTGTATTTGGTGAGCTCTTTTCCTATAACATTCCAAAACTCACTATGAATTCCTGTTAGTTATTGTAACATAGAAAGCCAACCTCGAAATGTAAAACAACCACAGCTATCTATTTCATTAATAAACCTGCAGTTTGGGCAGGGCTCAGGGTGTCTTGTCCATTGTTCTCTGGGGAAGGGAGCCTGTTTCCAAGATGCATGTGGCTGTTAAGGTGGTGCTACTCAGGCGGGGCTGTTGGCTTGTGTAGTTGAGAGATGGACAGGCTTCCTTCCCACGTGTGCCTTTGTGCGTGAAGGGTTTCTTGGGTGTTCTGTTAATGTGGAGACTGGGTTCAAACCAGGAATGATCTAATAGATAGGAAGTAGAAGCTGCTTGTCATTTCAAACCTGGTTTGGGAAACTGTAGAATGTCACTCCCATCAACATAGAGCCCAGATGCTCAAGGAAGGGACACAGTCCCAGCCATTCCTTGGAAGACTTGAATGACTTATAACCAGATGATCTTTTATCTGTCAGAGCAAGCATCCCTGATTTATATGTGAAAAAAAAAAAAAAAACAACAAGACGATCATGCAAAGAAATCTCTCCCTGAGCAATACCAAACATGGAGCAGCAATCAGGATGTGTAAGCCAGATCAACCCTTTCCTCCCCGTGCTGCTTTTGGTCCTGGTGTTTAGCACAGCAGTAGAAAGTAAGCTGGGGAGAAGGAGGCTGGATTTTAATGAGGTGTCACACAGCTCTGACTTCAAGGCTAAGGTAGCAGACAAGCATTTAGGGAGTTCAAGACTCTGAAGAAGCTAGCAACAGCCTCTTATAATAAGGCTTGGATTCAAGTTGTACCTGCTGTTTATTGAAAAAGAATGCTGGCCATATGTCATGTTTATGAGGTGCTGGGTCTTCTGCCAACGGGAAGAATGTTTGTACCATGAGATTGTTGTGAACATTGAATGCAGCAGCTTTCAGGAACTGACTGTTTAGGGCAAGTGGACAGTTATCTTTCCACTCTCTGGGTTTATTGTTCATTTTTTACAAGTCTTCTTCCTGGTACCTTACACAGCAGCATTTTTTTTTTCTTGGGCAGAGCGTGTAATACTGTAATCTGGCTTGTCGAGCTATGCCTACCTAACTCTAGACATGGGAACCGGTGGTTTTCTTGGATTGCTGGTCTTCCTTGCTCATCCAGAACTGCCAGGGTCCTGGTGGCTTTTGCATTCCTGTCTGTAGAAGCTGTGTAGAGCCATGTGGGTAGTTGAGGTTTTCCCAGGCATCCAAAATATAAAATATGAGCTCAACTCGTAAGAGTGGTTTGGTGGAATGCATCTAGGGGTAGGGGGCTTCGGTAAGGACAAGAGGAGACAGCAGACAAACCTCAGGGCTGTTGCTGGGGAAGGTCACAGGGCATCCTTACATCCTGCATCTCCAGTGGGATATAACAAAGGAGCTGACAGTCTGCCCCGAAGCCCTCACCCGAGGACTTGCTCAGTTTTGCCACTGGGAGTTCTTGCTGGGCAGAGGTGCCTTCCTTGCCAGGTTTTTGTTATTAAAGTTGATCCCATGTATCAGAAAGTGGAAAGCAAGCCTTGGAACTCAGCATCCTAGTGGGATTCCAGGCTAGCTCGCTAGCAGTGTGTGCCAAGGGCTGGGGGTGGGGAGTGTGCTGTGAGCTCTTCTCTCAGCATTCGGGGAGCGAGCCCTCGGCATCACTCACTCTGTCAGGACATCTCAGTGGTAATCACTTCCAAATGGTGGTGGGTGGGGAGGGGGATCCCCTGCAATCACCCAAGGAATGTTGACTCGAGGCAGAAAGGGAGGGTTTCCAAGGGGATGGACAATAGAATATGAGACGTCTCGTGAGCCTCTCTTAGCATCATCTATAATAATATTCATGTCAACAAAATGGCGAGGGAGGAAATAGTGACCCAGAATGACACTGAGCCTTATCACTGACCCCAGAGGTGCTTTCAGGATTAACTGCTCACCTCTCAAAAATGATATCCCCCCCCCCAGCATACTCTGAAATGGAAACCACGAAAATAATTATTCAGGATCATATTCTGTCTCTAAATGGAAAGGTTGGCAAAGTAAGAAGCACCGTGTTCCAGAGTTGGAGGCTAGCCTGGGCTAAATCATAAATCCTGTCCACAAAACAAAAATCACTACCCTAATTAACTTTTAGACATTGTGCATGTCCCAAACTCACAAGTCTAGCCTCATATTGCCTCTTAGTATTCATATGATTTCAATTAAGTCATTTAACATTTCCAAGCCTCAACTATCATAGCTTTAAAATAGGTGTGGATAACTATTTTAAAGACTAGTTATAAGGTTTCAGTGATACAACTTTGTCTGAAACTGAGTTGCCATGTAGGTGCTGAACACAGTTTAAATGACTGTATCAATGGGGTTGCATCCTTCTTATTATCTTTCCTGAGTGGTTGTGGTTTCTTTAGTTCTTCCTAACGTGCTTGCAGTCTCACACGTCAACACTGTACTTGGAATTCATGCAGAGCTCTGCTGAATTCAGAGCAATTTTGTGCATAGTAACCCTGATCGCTTCCACTTGTGGCCGATAAACCTGATGCAATAGGCACACTTGGCTACATGGCTTGTCTGATGGGGGTTCAGCTCCCACCAGGGTATCTTGCTTTCCTTCCAGCATCTGGCTTTCCAAGGATTGACTCAAGATTCCTTGGAACCCAGTAGCATTTATATGTGAGCCAAAGACCAACTTCCCTTACTGTAAAGCATTGTGAATATGACAATATCTATCTATCAATATCAGACTCGGACTAATAGTTTCTTACAGAAACTGCCTTCTCCATTGATGATTCCTTTCTTCTCTTTTTTGTACCCTACCTCGATGAGCGAACTCTGTAATCTCTTCTCTGGATGTTTGACCTGTACAAGTGCCTCTGCCAGCCAGCCTCTGTGGAACCACGGAGAGAGGAGGGGGTAGTATTTGTAAGCAGGGTCAGTGGTCTTCACAGTTAGAGGTTAGCTTTCAAAACATGTTGCTATTCAGAGACTGTTTTCATCGACACCCAAACTCTAAGAGCCAGTTCAAACACAGAATTCTGAATGAGGTTTGTGCTAATTCACAGTTCACGTCTGTCCTTCTTCCTGGGAGCTAGGCTTCTATGAGTGGGCTATCCCTGGACCCGTGTATGAGATGCCTGAATCATCTGACCCAGGTTAGTGAGGCTGCCTAGCTGGAAACCCAGATCTGTTACTGAGGACTGCAGGTTATAGGGGAATCGGTTGACATCTCAAAACTAAACACCTGTATAAAAACAGTAGCGCTCATATGTGANCCAAAGACCAACTTCCCTTACTGTAAGTACTGTGAATATGACAATATCTATTTATCAATATCAGACTCGGACTTATAGTTTTCTAGAATTCTTTTGCCTATAGCATGATCTGTGTGGAGAGGCTCTTGATGTTTTTACTCATTGTGACTGTTGAACAGGCCCATTAGAAGTTAATGATTCAAGTTCTTCCATGGCCTTGGGCTTGTTCAAACCAACCGTCCCCTCCTAATTTTCCCAATTTGTACCTCTGCTCTCCAAATTCTTGTTGGGTGTCATTCAGCACCTTTAGATATACAAGACCTAAGCCTTTTTTGGAATTGGATTTGGTGATGTTTTGATGGACAGTTATGAAGGCCAATAATGACACCTAGATTGCTTTTCAACTGAAAGTTAGGATTCCGTCTTCACTCTTTGCCTCTCGCTCTCTGTCTTTTCCCTGATTTTCTCCCCACATCTAGAGAGGTGCCCATGGCAAACGTATCTCTTGTGCTGGTAGGTGGAATGGATTTTGTGCCATTTGTTCCACTGTCAGTTATGGAACGAGAGGGAGAGTTTGGCTCGTTTCACTGGTGCTGCCTGTTGGCTTGCATGAAGCCACAGGGCTCTCTCATTACCACCATCCATATGCACAGACACAGCATCTGTCTTCTGCCCCGAGAGGATATGGGGCATAGCTGCCAGCAACTCACGGCTGAGGCTTCTCTCCTACTGGCCACCTCATGCTGCATGCTGCTTAGGCATAGAGAGGAGAAGGAAGAAGCTGGTGGCTCTTCCAGCTTCCAATGAGACCCAGAGTGGCAAGACTGCTGCTACTGGGAAATCAGACAAAAGCAGCCAGATCCCATCAGGCTCTGTACCCCGGATTTATGTGGGTGTGAGAGCCACAGATGAGCCCTTGGGGAGATTCAGAGACCCAACTGCACTACTGTGTTTGGGAGGGATTCGTCACTATGTGATACAGATAAACCAAAACAGAAAAAAAAAAAAAAAAAAAAAAAAAAAAAAAAAAAAAAAAAAAAA
>NC_034594.1:140211917-140239766 GCF_900095145.1 Mus pahari
GAGAGAGAGAGAGAGAGAGAGAGAGAGAGAGAGAGAGAGAGAGAGAGAGAGAGAGAGAGAGAAAGAGAAAGAGAGAGAGGAGGGAGGAGAAAGGTAGGTGCACTTATGTGAGATGCATGTGAACAGTGCCTGTCACTCGCCTTGGGTTGGGTCAAGATGTTTTTCCTCTAAAGTAGTCCAGACACACACCTTCTTCTCAGAGCACCCATACTATGAAGGTCTCAAGAGGCAAGGGTTGGCAGTGGGCATGGGTGTAATGGGAAGTGGCCTGTGAAGTGATCAAGCAATGCACAGGTGATCAACACAACACGGAGTCAGTTGTGGTAGGTAGGGTGTGGAGAGCATCTGCGACATTCAGAAGATGTGGTGGCAGAGCAGAACTGGCAGACACTCCCAGGCTCTTATGAGTAAAGGCATCAGGAGGAAAGGACCAGGTTGGCATTGCTGCATGGCAGAGGTAGAGACAGGTGAGGAGGCAACAGAGGTCAGGTGAGTCAGGCCCTGTAGGTTCTTGGGTCTCATGTAAGTATCTAGAACTGAGGAGACTTTGAAAGAGATGAAACAGGGGCATGACATGTAAGAATTGTACTCTACTCATGTAAGATCACAGGTCACATTGTGTTAATTCTTAATTGTCTGAATTGAAAGGGTTGAAATAAGACATAGGCCCAGTAATAATTTCTAAGCCAATACTGCTGATCAAGATTAGAGGGGACATATGTTAAGTGATACGGTTTCCAAACAGAAGTTGTATGTTTTTTAAAGACTAATTAAGAGGTGATTGAACTAATTTTTATGGTTATTGTATTCTTTATGAAGTTGGAGAATAATCTTGGAGGATAAGGCATTTTGGGGAGTGAAAGGATAAGACTTATATGATACTCATCCCGAGCCCAACACCTATCAAGAACATCCTGATTTCATAAGGTTGGCTTTATTATTGTTCTCACTTTATACACAAGGAAACTGAGGCACAGAGAGGTTAAATTTAGAAGTTTCTCAGGGTGGTCCTGAGAACCTGGATTCTCCAACTCTATTGTCATTTCCCCCAGACTCAGCATCCACTTAGTGGATGAAGTGGTGCTCTCTAGCGTTTTCCTCCTTCTAGGCCTGGACTCTGCACTTTGGATGGAGGGTGTGATATACTTTGCAGTGTAAGAAACTAACCTGCAAACTGCAAGCTTTCTCATATACCAATCATATCATGCCATGTAGAGATTATGAAAGCTTTATGCTCTGCTGCTACTGCCTTGAAATCCATCCTAGGTTCCATAGCGAGGTCATTTCATTTTTTTTTTTTTTTTTTGGTCAGAGAGGGTCTTAAGATCCCACAAAGGACTGAGCATGTGCGAAGTGGCTTCATTCCTGGTGACCCCTTATGTTTCTCTTTAGTATCTACCCGCTTCCCATCATGCTCTACCTCCCAGGGACCCAGAGGGCTCGTGGTCTGAGTGAAGAATAGCTGCCTACAGGCTCAGGCAATGTCTAGAGGAAGAAGTCATTGGGCTGCTGAAGCCAAGTCCGTGACCAGCATGATCCCAGGGGGGCCAGCAGTTTGTGGTTTCTTGGCCACTCTTCCAGCTAAGGAATGCATTCCCCTCTTTCCATCTGTCTTACACTTTTGCAAAAATCTGTCGAGGATCCATGAACAACCCAAAGCACCAGAGTGGGCACAAGGTCAGCCAGCCACAGAATGGTTCCAGCCCCAGCATGGTAGGAGCAAGTCAGATGCCACTGTGACCCATGGCAACTGAAGGAAGGACAGGAACTGGGAGTCTGTCCCACATCCACCTTCACATTTGGGAGCATCTTGGAATTCTCTGTTTTGTATTGTAATTTTGGCACGAAAAGGCTATTCTCCCTAGCTCAACATTCCTGGTTTGGGATCAAGATGTGTGGAAATTGTGCATTGTCTTCTTGTTCAAGGCTTGAGAAGTCTTGAGGGGGTTCATTATGATTCTTTATATTGTAGCATTTCAAAGAAGATTGGAGGCTATTTAAAAGGAAAAACAATACAATAGAATGATGGAAAGAGAATAAAGTCACATTAGCCATGTGATGAGGGGTGTGATGTGGAGCAAGAAGCACCCATCCCCCCACCCCAATACAGCTAAACAGAGTCCTTTTAGTGGAGCAGATAAAACCCAATTCAGAGTTTCCTGGACGCCAAGGGAAAAGCAACCATGATGATTTATAGGCAACTGGTACCCACTTCTTATGTGGTGAAAGAGAAACCATCTCTTCCTGCTTCTCTCTAGGGTGGGGTTCATGAATGATTCCCTCAGCATCAGTCCACATCTGTCTCCAGACAGTGACCATGTAATGTTGACTGCAACTATTCAGTGGCGCTGCCGTGACTCCAACCATCAGGCAGCACAGGGAAGATGGAAGGGGATTCGACACAGACACCAGGGAAGACAGGAACAGAAGCCAGAGGACAAGGAAATGGAGCCCCTCCACCCCCACACCCCCCACCCCCGTTAGGGGCAGGCCATTGTTGAGAGGGCAGGGTTGAAGGGAGGGATGTCAGCATTCTTGATAACACTGCAGAACAGTCTCTTCTTTCACAGTACACGGGATGTGGGGGACAGAAAGGGAGAAGCAGGAGATCCGGATTGGCGTCTTCCATGCCCATCAAGTGTTTGTTTGCACTGCCCTCAGAAGGTCACTGAGTTTTGTTGTAGGGAAATGTGCAGTTTCTCCTGTAATGAGGAGTGCCTCGCAGTATCTGGGTTCTGCAGTGGTCCACAAGATGAAGTATGTTATCTCGGAAAGAGGCAGTTCATCCTGAGAAAGTCAGGGCTTTGCCGGGAGGAAATAACTTGGTGGTCGTTGAAAACAAAGACAAACCAGAAAAAGCTAAGAGAACCTGAGTGTTCGTTTTCTGGCTGTGAGAACCCGGGTGTTCGTTTACTGGCTATCCCTTCTGCATCCATCCCCCCCCCCCCCTTCTGACTTGTCTTTCATTTCAGTTCGAGCCTCACTGTCATTTTTAACACTGCAGGAACATATTTAGCGAGGAGTTCTCACTTTTTTTTTTTTAAAGGTCATATTCTCTCAGGTCCAAAGCTGTTTGTCTGTGTAAACAGGGAGGCGGGCACTTCTTAGAATAGGCAGATGACAAACAGTGGTTTCTAGCCCCTCCTTGCTTTCTGTAAGCATGTGTTTATGTAGGGCTTTCAGAAGAGCCCCATCTGTAGCCTATCGGATGCACGGGGGCCGAGGATCACGATGGATGCAGTCAAACGTGGAGTCACAAACTCACTTAAACCTTTATGAGATTTGCTTCTTAATTAAAAAAAAATTAAAAGACAATTGCATGGTCTTCAGGCATGAACTCTGTAGCTGGCAATATTGTGTCATATTGTCATAAGGTAGACATGCCGGAATCATAGTGTGTTGCAGGATTGTACTGGCAGGTGTGTGTGTGTGTGTGTGTGTGTGTGTGTGTGTGTGTGTTGGGGAAGGGTGTTAATTTGGACTAGATTTGGGATGAACCAATGCTATGTTGGGTGGAGACTTGGTTGTTTAGCCACTCATGTGCCAGGTGGGAGGGCTGGCAGGTGGGAGTGATGGCCAAATGGAACCAAAACTGAGAAACGTCCTAGCCTAGAGGAGATGGAATATTAAAAAGATGCATCAGGGGTTTCCACAGATGGCACACTGCGGCTGCTCCCGTGGCTTCTCACCAGGTTTGGAAGTATGCTAAGCTGGGTCTGAGAGCTGGTGGGTTTGAGTGGGGACCATGCCTATTTGCACAGTGGGCAGTGAGGAGAATTTTGCTCTGCGTGAAAGGAAAACAGGCACCTGGGCTCTGTTTTGTTAGACACTGAGCACGCTCATCAGACTGCCTCTCAGATTCTCTGGTCCTCAAGGACCACCAAGAGTGTCCCAGTTGAGTTCTACTGGGTACTAACTCCCTCTGTCACATACCTGGGTCCCTGGTCATCCTGGGATTCATAGCTGAAAAGAAGCAGATGGGATGAGGAGGGGGAGAGAGTTCTGGGCATTTCTACAATCTTATATGCAAGTGCTCTGCAAATAAAATGCAAATTAAACCCAAGCTCTCCAGCATTGAGCAAAGGTGATGCAAATTTGCTTTTAATTTCTCTCCTGTGCAGTTGTAAGCACTGCCAAGGCGCCCAGGAGTTGTCCTGGGGCACAGAAGAGCTGAGAACCTCAGGGAGGGGCTGAGGCTGCTTTGCGCTTGGTCATGAACTTGACCCTTGGGTCTTCTTCTATGCTTTACCCATAAAGTGCTAAACCTCAGGGGAAAGCTGGTAAGATTCACTTTCACACCACACTTCTCTATGCACTTAGGAGACAAGGGTGGCCTTGAAGAAAGAAGGAGAGAACACCTCACCGGGGTCAGCTCCTCGCTTGGATAGAGAGGAAGGAAGGAGTTTGAAGTTGCCTTGTGGGTTAGCTTTGAGGATGAACCTGGAAGCTGTCCAAGGTGAACCTTAGAGGTGAGAACGCCCTTTGCAGAAGGTCAAGGGGAGAGTTAAGAGGACAGGCCGCAGATCAGACTGGAGAGTGTGAGCGTGTTCTTAGTTGGTGGCAGGATCTAGCAGCTCTTAGCTCAAAATGACTCGGGGGCAACTCAGGATGTCACCCCCGGAGGGCTGTATGGATGCCAGGCACTGTATAGTCAGGGCACTGGCCTAGGACAAACCATATCAGTGCTGTGTGGCTCTTTCCATAAGGTGTGGGAGAGGAGGCTCCTGACCCCGTGGCACTTCTCCTGATGGAGATGAAGAGTCTGCAATAAGCTGACCAATGTGTGAACTGGTGACCTGACCATAGTGCTGAGTCAACTTAGACTTCTCCTGCCCGGCGAGCGGGGGAGGAGGTCAGAGGGAAAAAGAAGGGATTCGGTAGATGAAGTCAGAGGTCAGGAAGAGTCAATTGCCACGTCCTACACACCGCAACTAGTAGAGTTGGTAAAATTAATCCTTTCTCTGAGCGTTTCTTGGTTGCCATGTTATCAGCTCTACGTGTAAGCGCTCCAGGAAAGAAATGTTTTACCATCCTGAAACTGAATTATTAAATGGGGATTAACGTGGTGTTGACTTTTCTTCATGGCTGATTTGCAGTATAAACTGGGTTTAAAGCATCTTTTGCTAAACCTTCTGGATTTTAGTAGGCAGGCCCTGGATGAGCCATTCATTAAAGATTTCATGCTGATGTTATTTGTTTAGGCTTTGATGCCCTTTTTTCTGCTTTCCTTCCTCTTCTATTCAATAATGATATCTTCCAGGCAGAGAGTACCTCCCGACCTGGGGCATTAAGGGCTTTCTATGATAGAGAGCATGGCCTGATGTCCAGTTTCTTGGCTGGAAATCAGATAACTGTGTTCCCCATGTCTAGCTGCAGAGCTCTGGGACCCATAGCTATAGCTGAGTACAGTTAGCTTTGCACTCTCTGTTTGGCACATGCTTCCCCAAGCTGCTTGGTGAGATTTCAGATCCATGAACCAGTGGATTCTCCGCTTCGTTTTGATCTTACACAGCCAGAGGGAAGCCACAGCTGAAATTCATACAGATGTATATATGTCTACCACCAACCCACACTCTCCCCAGTGCACAGATACTGAAGTAGGAGGAGGGGTGGAGTTCTTGGGGCTGACATAAGCTAGAAGGACTATGGCTTTGTTTTCATGAGTCTTAGCATCCTACTCCTGGACAAATTATTTTACCCCTTTGCATCCAAGGTTTTTTTTTCTTTTCATACAAAAGAGGAGAAAGTAAAAATACTCATTGGCATCATTATAGTAATTACCCCTGTAAGGAGCCCAGTATCTAGTAGATGTTCAACATATTTTCTCCTCTCATGTACAGGCTCAGGTTATATAGCTGGAATCATAGTGTTGGCTCCAAGCACTTTAACGCATTGGCCCTCCTTGATTCTGTAATCTCCTTTTAATTGTTGTTATCAGTCTCCTGATTTTGTTATGATAATTTACTAAGTAAATAATGGTTGATTATTTTGGTTTTTCCCCAAAGCAGCCCTTTCTGTGGGCCTAGGGGGTCAGGGTAATCTAGACCTTCTGTGAATTCATAGCAGAAAGTACTGCTTTGATTTCTTCTTGAAGGATCTGAAATGTTCTGACTACTTTCCATGGGCCAATACCCACATTCCAATATGGCACACACAGTGTTAATATCAGTCCTTGGGTTCTATCAATCATGCATGCTTGCATCCCTTTCTCCTGGAGGAGTGTCAGCATCCCAGTCTGCTGCTCTGTGGATATCCTGCTCTTCCAGGAGGATAGGCGGGCTCCTCCCTTTGGTCCACAGCATCTTCCTTAGCTTCAGGGTATGCCTCTTCTCTGACCAGTCCACAAACCTCTCAGCTGAGAGGCTTGCCTTTGGGCCCTCAGAGTTGGTTCAGGTGACAGAGGTCCCTACTGGCAGAGGCTCAGCTCACATCTCTCCCAACCAATCTTGCTATAGAAAAAAGCACACCTGTCTGGAGGCACAGATGTGTGGGATACAGGCATCCCATTCTCAAAAGGCTGGGAAGATGCTGGATTGGGTACCAGAATCCCAGAAGAGCCTTTTAGGAAGCATTTCAAGTTCTCTTGTCTGGTACCAAGTTCTGCTTCAGGGAGCACTTTGTATTTTCTCTGTTCCATGAATCTGCTTTCTTGGCTTTGGAGACCAGAACCATCTTGGAACGGGGCAGATGCTGGGTGAGCATTGTCTTGCTTGGTGCAGTGGCTGGGTTTGGGTATGCTTTTTTTTTTTTTCTTTCATATAAGGAAGCTGAATTAACTTCAGCTATTCAGCTTTTATTTTGATGGTGTGGCTTGGAAGTAGCAGAGTAGGTTGAGGTTTCCTTCTAGCTCCATGAGATTCCTTGGTTATTGGTTGGGATGGATCTCAGAAAGGCTCATTTAAGGTATATTCTGGGAGGTCAGAATATGAGCATTATGGGCCAGGGAGCCTCTGAGGATCTCCCTTCTGTTGTCCACCCTCTCTCCAGCCCATTCGAATCTCTACTATTACCATCCATAATGGAGTGTCTATGAACCTGTAAGAGTTCTACTGCTGTCTTGATATTGAGCATTTAGTATTCTGCTCTGCAAGTGCAAAGTGGGGACATGCAGATATTTTATCTAAGTTCTTCCCCTCAGTGGGAGTCTAGACTAATGAAGCTGCTACAGCTTCATATTTTCCTGTTGAGACGAAGGATGGATTTCATCTTTGGGAAGCTTTATTGATGCCCAGGTTCTACCCAGACCAAGTACATCAGAATCTCTACAAAGATGGCCAGAGCACCCAAGTTTTACAACAGTACCCTAGCAGCTGGAAAGCCTTGAATGTAGTCTTTGAAATAGCAATTTCTAGCACTTGTGGGGACAAACAGGCAGAAGTGGAGAAGGTCAGAGTGAGCAGAGGTATGGCACAGTTTTACACATTCTCCTCTCACTCGGGACCCAGTATCCCCCAGTCGTATGCTGTTTTTGTTTTTTTGTTTTTGCAAGTGGCTCAGAGGAAATAAGCCTATTAGTTTCAAATACCTACCTCTCGTTAAGCACACTGGAGTCCTTGACAATAATGCTGGTTCTTCTTCAGGATGGTAAACTCAAGCATGCCCTGAGAGGGACCTCCCAGACTCTTCCCCTGCCCTCTCTGTGACTTCTTCAGATCAGGATATACTTGTCCTATACCCCTTCATTGGATTAACTCTTTCTGAGCCAAGGAAACCTGGGCTAGACCTCTTCTTTTGCTCTAGCTGAACCTTACAGCCCGAGAAGCGTCTCATATACATTTCTTTCTTTTTTTAAAAGTAAATAAACTCTTTTTATTTTTTATTTTATTTTATTTTTTGTTACTCAAGGTCTATTAGAGAAACACATTTTATTTTTTCTATTTATTTATTTATTTATTTATTTATATTTACATTTCAAGTGTTATCCCCTTACCCGTTTTCCCCCCTCCTGGAAACCTTCTATCCCATTCCCCTCCCCTTGCTTCTATAAGGGTGTTTCTCTACCCACCCACCCACCCACTCCTCGTTCTTGATTCCCCTATACTGGGCATTTACCTAGCCTCCAGAGGGCCAAGGACCTCTCTTCCTGTTGATGCCTGCCAAGGCCGTTCTCTGCTACATATGCAGCTGAAGTCATGTGTGCTCCTTGGTTGGTGGCTTAGTCCATGGGAGCTCTGGGGGTACTGGTTGGTTCATATTGTTGTTCTTCCTATGGGGTTGCAAACCCTTTCAGCTCTTTCAGTCCTTTCTCTAACTCCTCCATTGGGGATCCCCACACTCGCACTCACTGCAATGGTTGGCTGTGAGCATCCACCTCTGTATTTATAAGGCAGGGCCTCTCAGGAGACAGCCATATCAGGCTCCTTTCAGCAAGCATTTCTTAGCATCCACAATAGTGTCAGAGTTTGGTGACTGTATCTGGGATGAATCCCCAGGTGAGACAGTCTCTGGTATTCACTGTTTCCATGTATCTTTCAAAGAGAACAGTACGTAAAGGTGGACATTCGATAAGTGGAGGAAGAGGAGGGTGGAGAATCTAGCTAAGTTCCATTCATCATGGTCCAGATAAAGTTGACATGCTACTGATTTTCCAAACGTGACAACTATTCCCACCAAACCTCTTCAGTGCGAAGCAGTACTTAGAATAAAGGAAGAATACACACGAACATCTTCCCCGCTGTTCAACACCGGTACCCCAGACCTGTCTCACAGCCTCCAGACCCATCTGTTCAACTGGCTCTTAACAGCTCCATGAACTTTCGATTGCTCCCTGCTCTCCTGAGGGCCACTGGGGAGGTGCTTTTCTCTGGGCTGTGGCAGAGATCTGACTCTGTTGGGAAGTTCTCAGCAGGGACACGTGCCCCTTTGAGCTCTGGTAAAAGCTTTTTTGCATTATCTCCTGCTGTGAAAGTGACTCTACTGTTATGTAGAGTGTGGTGAATTGGCCAGCCTGTGCTGAGTGTGTACTTTTTGGTTTGGTGGTTTTGATGCAGATCGGCTCCTCAGGAAGGCTTGGGAACTGGGAAGAAAAATGAAATGTTGAGCTTGACACGGAGCTGTAATTAAGTTGTTTCTCTTTAAAAATACTTATATCTGATTATTAAAGGACTACTCATTTATCATAACAAATTTGCAACATACAAAATTAATCTGTCATCTTTCTATCCAGAAATAATTAGTGTGACCGTTCTGGTACCTACCCTCTCATGTTTTCTTTCCTTTTATGTGCTGGCCATATATTTTTATGGGAATTGTATTGTGCCTCATATTTTATAATCCTCTTCTGTATTTAACAATCAATCAAGACCACTTTCCCATGTCACTGAAAGTTCTATCATGGCTTCCAACATCAATTTAAATGACTTCATAATATTAATTAAAATTGATATATTACTTTGGCTGGTGATTGGACATCAATGTTCTTTCATTCTTTGGGGATTCATAGCTGAAGCTCATGGATGAGTTGTAGATCCTCTATCCTCTCTAATTGCACATAAATGTTCATGTGCCTCAGACTTCTATGAAGAGGCAGACCACGGGGAGAGGAGGTCTTCTATCAGCTACACCCAAGCTTAATGGTTGATGAGCCAACACAGATAAAACATTTGCTAAGTTTGAATTCATAGGGGAGAAATGTTGGCATTGAAATGATCTGGACATATTGGGGGTAGGGGGAGGTAATGCTATTTCCAGGTAGCCTTCTCAGGACCCTGGAGTGTTTGTATTACTACCAGCCATAGCAAAGTTGGCTTGATTCTCTGTCCTGTGGCCAACTTTGTTCAACCATGACCAACACTGGGTATTTCCTTTTCTTGAAATTTATCATGAAGTTATTCCTGGCTGTAACATCTCTTTGCTTATAACCCTTCCCCCTCCAGCATGGTGAAGTAAGTGCTACTGCATGAGTCAGACGCAGGAAGATGTTGGAAAGGCTTCCGAGGTTCAGCTTTAGAGCATGTTTGATGCTAGAAACATTGGTTCCCGAGGCCACTTCCCTTGTTCAGTTGTGCTTCCTCTGTCGTCTCTCCTCACTGGCTCTGCTGCTTTGCATGAACTGCCTCAGTTTCTTCATCTGCAGAATAGGGATCTCATAATAATAATAATGCCCATGTGTTCGCTGAGAACCAGTGAGCAAGTCCATGCTTTCCCAGAGTACTGAATGCTATGGCTGGCATGTTACTTGTTGACATTCTGACTCCACTGGGATTGTGTTGGGAGGGTGTGAGGTCACGAGAGCTCTACCTCTTCAGAGGAGTAATGATGTAATTATTTCTGTATCATCAATATCACCCATCAACCATAAGACTCAAATGAAAATGGGCAAAATCAGAATCCTTAGTTAATTGGATCATTTTGTCTTTTGTTTCCTTTGAAGTCACCTTCTATATTATTTTAGCTCGGTGAGGATTTTTGTTTGTTTGTATTTTTGTATGCATGTATGCATCCATATGTGTAATCTGTGAGAGTGCATGCTTGTGTATGTGTATGCATGAATGTTGGTGAGTATGCACTTGGGTGTGCATGTGGCAGTCAGAGGTCAGCATTGGGTATCTTCTTGGATTACCTTATTTTTGAGACAGCATCTGTCCCCGAGGCTAGAACTCACTAATTGACAGACTGTCTGGCCAGGGAGCTACAGGGGTCCTCCTGTCCCTCCTACTCTCAGTAAAGGGTTACAGATGCAGGCCCTCACGCCCAGCTTTTACAGGTGGGCAGGAGGTCAGAGCCTACTTTACTGACTGAGCTTAGCTCCCTGGCCCCTTTCTGTTCTTGTTGAGTTTGTCCATTGATAATTTCACCCACGCACATAATGCACTCTGACGCTACTCCCCTATTCTCTTTTAACTTCATCTTTCCTCTACAACATCCCATTCTAATTCTTAGTTGTATTGTTTTGTGACCCATCAGGTGTGAACTGGAGCTATGCACGGGAGCTTGGTGGGATCCGCAGTGGGCACGACTGGCAACAACGACTAGCCCCTTACCAGAGTCTCTTGGTACCCAGTAGGTCAGCAGTAGGGGGTAGGACCCATGAACCCTTCCCCTAATCCATGGATTATTATTGACAGAGCCAGCTAACCCACAAAGCCCCAGTGGCTGTGAGTTCATGAGTGCATTGGTTGTGCTGTGTGTAGAGATGGCTCGCAGCCTTTCCTGTCTTTCATCTCTTATACTCTTTCCACCTCTTCTTCTGCAGTGTTCTCTGAGCCGTAGAGTGGGTGCTGTAATTGTTTTGCTTAGCATTACCCTGTCACTTATTCTTAGCATCCTGGGCGTTCACTACCACAGACTTAGACTGCTTTGATTAAGGCTAAAAGTAGCAGTTATTGGGTCTGTGTTGAGCTATGGCAACCACATAGAGCAGCTGAGTACTTGTTTCCTTTTCTTCTTAGTGCATGTATATGACAGTATGTATATGTGTACATGGAAGTGCACATGTGTGCGTGCATGTAAGTGCACACTATAGCCAAACATTGATGTTGGGAGCTTTCATTAGTCATTTTCAGCCTTATTCTTTGAATTTGGGTCTTTCAGTTGAACCCCCAACTATTCTAGTTAGCCAGTTTGCTGTGGGGATTGTAGGAATTCCCCTGTCTCAGCCTTCCTAGTGATAGGGTTATAGGTGGACCACCATATCCACCTGGCATTTAGTTGGCTTCTGGGGATCTGATCTCAAGCACCCCACATACCCAGGATTACACATCAAGCCCCTTATCTACCAAGCTCTCTCCCAAGTTGCCTTGTGTATTTTTTTCTGTTTGTTTTTTGTTTTGTTTCTTGAAACACAGTACCTTGTATCCCAGGATGACCATAAAATTACTATATGCAAATAGTTATCGACCTTGAGCTTCTTACTATCTTGCTTCAGTCTCCCAAGTGCTGGGTTGCAGGTGTGCATAGCCATCTCTGGCCCAGTAAGAGTTTTTTTTGTGATAACATTGAGTGTGCTAACTAGGTTAATCCCAAGACACCAATTTAGACAAAGAATCATCTTTGCCCTTGGGTTCTATTTCTTTGTCTGTTCGAGTTTCCTGGGACTTGTTCCAGTCTGGACCCTGCTGCTTTGTGCACATCTTCCCAGAATGAGCAAATGAGTGGTAACTACCTAAAGGAAATAGAGGTGATGATTGATACTTCCAGACACTGTCAAGTGCAAACTTTCCCAGTCTTACAGCTGACAGGCAGGTGGTCAGATTGAGGCTGAAACTTCAGCACACTTGTTGTCCAGGTGAAGCAGGTGAGGGGATGCTCCTCGCAGGCACCCGCCCCAGCACTACTTTCTCTGCCTCTCGACTATTTCCTTTCGCTCTCTCCACTGCTTCATAGAGCATTGGCCTCTAGTCCTCGTTCACTTTCCATAGCTTCTAGCTCTTATCTGTGTGGTTCTCAGGACTTTAATAATGAAAATGTGTGTCTCCAAGGGAGGGCAGCCATGAACCCAGAGACCCAATCCCAAACGAGTGTAGCCAATAGCCACGCTCATTCTGACCCACTTATTAAAAAGAAAGCATCTTGTAGGATACGTGATACTTGATTCTGCTTTTGATAGTTCTTTTGTGTTGGCTGCCATTCAAAGTCCAAGTAGATGACTTCATCCCAAGCATCCCTGCCCAGCATAGACCATGGTTGATGCAGAACCTCTGATTCAGAGCACAGCTCCAAAGCTCAGCTCTACTACTTACTAGCTGGAAGAGCGTGAGAAGGTTGTTTGGGAATCCCTTTTGCCTCAGTTTCTCCTCTATAAAATGGTGATGAGAACAGACCTCGTGGGGGGGGGAGTGAGAAGTAGACACATTATTGTTTTTAAAATGTTAGTTGCCACTATCATTCAGCCTTAGGCATCGCCACTGTCTGGAATTCTGGTGACACACCTCAGAGCAGTGGCGCTTTCAGTGTGGCCCCTGGACCATCATCAACACCTGACCTTATGCTAGGAAAATCCATTTGGTCATAAATCATTAGATTTTTCCAGTTCACTTTCTTCATTCTCTCCATGATGGAGCCGAGGTGCAGAGAGGGGAGGGGCCTAATTCAGTGGGCAACAGGAACCAGGTAGAATGAAGCAGTCTGGAGCAATGGAGGATGCTCTTCACGCCCAAGCCAGTGGCCAGCACATGCTGCTGCTTTGAGGCAGTGGTGTTCACGGCATCAGATAGAATACAAATGATAAAACAAAGTGGTAAAGCCACGCAGTGATACCTCAAGGCTTCAAAGGTACTTCCTGCATGCTTCTTCATTCTGACCGGCTAGTTCTTGTTGCCATTGGCTGTGTCAGACCCGTGGTCACCCCTTCTAGGATACCCTATAGAAGCGCAGATTACAAGCAGGCCCTTATCACTAGCATTTCAATTGCTCATGCTCAACGATCAGATGGGTACCAGTGCTGAGGAGGGTGGCTGGTGATACCCTCTGTTTGTGGGATAACTGGTTATATTATTTCCTGGGTCTTGTGTTGGTAGCATTAAGCCTTTGCTTGCTGTTTGATGAACAGGGGATAGGAGGGTATATAAGGGTTTTTAAGCAAAAGCTGGACGTTAACTTAGCAGATACACTAGAGGCAGATCACTGGAACAAAGGAACCCTGTCGTCTCTATTCCAGTCGTTCTTAAGCTTTAGCATGTATTAAAATTGTCTGGAAGGCTCATTAAGACATAGATGGCTGGGATGTGAGATGCGGTGGGGAAGAAAAGAATGCCTTTTCTGACGTTTTCCTAGGCCGTGTGGATAGTTCAAGGGACCACACTTGATTCTCTAATGTATTTCCAAAGCTCACGGAGCTGTCTTCTTTTTTGGCAAGATCTTCTTATATGTAGCTTAGACTTACCTCAAACTTGCTATATATCTCAGGCTGTCCTTGAATTCACAATCCTCTGCTATCATGTGCCCATTACCATACCTGGGTATGTTTTCTTAATGTTTGCTGATAGTACAGTAAGATCTTGTTACAAGGTATTTCCCCAGGGTCTGACCAATGGAAGGCTGAAAATGTCCCTTGTTACCTGTGTTCCCTTATTTGAGAAAAGTGTCTATGCAGATACGATTTGAACGATGCATCTGGACACGAGACATAATTCTGGAAAATGTGGGTGGGCCCTAACGTCCTCACAAGTGGCTTTCCAAGAAAGGGGCACGAAGACAATGTGAATGCAGAGGCAGAGACTGGAGTGATATGGCCACAAGCCGAGGAATGTCGGCATTGGCTGTTACAGCAGCCTGACTCTGCTGGTTCTTTTCATTTTGGCCTCAGGAAATTGATCTGCCTTGTAGAATGAAAGAACAGATTTCTGTAGCTTTATGATGTGGACTTTGTCAGGGAACACAGGAGTAGGTGCCCTGATGCCCATTCACCTGGTGCATAAACAAAGGCCTGGATTTACACTCCAAATATTCCCTGTGAGCACATTGGTAAACCACAGTTACCAACGCTGGGGTCGGTGCTTTGTTGAATTATAGTTGGTCAGTCAGGGTGAACCACCATTGGTAGGATGTTCACAGCCATCAGTGAGAGTGTGCATGGGAGAAGACCCAGAGTTTGCCAACCTCTGCTGGTGACCTTGGCTGTCCTATGGCCGTTGGAGACAGGCATGGGTATGGGTGTGAGTGGAATAGCCTCCTTTTTCTAGATGAATAAGTCTTAGGAGATGTAGGTGATCGCAGCATCTTGGACTCAGCCCTTTGACTATGTGCCCAGGGTATCCCAAGAAAAGGGCTCAGTCTCACCCTTGACAGCTGTTGTGACTGTGTGCTCAGTGGGTGTCACATGGCTTCACTGTCAGTTCTGAGATTTTGGAATTGGAATCAGGAACATGTTACCACCCAAATTTCTTCAGATTTGTGATGGAAGAAGAGGTGGTAAAATGATGTCTGAGAGCCCCATCCATATGTCTTTAGAGTCCCACATCCCCAAATGTCTGCCTTTGGGACTGGCTTGAGTGACAAATAGCCCTAAGCATGCTAGAGTGCTGATGTCTGATGTCAGTCCTCAAAGGACCCTTCTTAGAGGACTAACTTAGTAGGGCCACTTTGCCTGTGTAACTTATTAAGGCAACTGGCTCTTATTCTGAGTGTGTGTGTGTGTGTGTGTGCGCGTGTGTTTAAGAGACATCCACGTTTCTTTTGAGGCAGGGTCTCTCCCTGACCTGGGACTCATCAGCTGGCCATCGAGCCTCTAAGCTCCACCTGTTTTACCATTGCTGGCGTTATAAGAGCATCACTAGGCCTTCATTTTTAAAGTGTGGCTTCTGGAAGTTGAACTCAGGACCTGGGGCAAGCCTTCATTCCTCACCAGCAATCGGTGTAAAGCAGTTAAGTAGATGGTTCAGTGGCTTGGGTCAACTGCACCTTCTCTCTCCCAACTCCAGATGGACACACAACTGTAATTTCATAAATGCCATGACCAACAATTAGATGAAGCCACAGGTCAAAGAACCTCAAGTCTCCGCTGTGGGTGTTTTATAAGACACCCATTAAATGCCCTGGGACCGAGGACTGTTTGCTCTGTGTGCAGTCTGCCGCTGCCAGCCAGAGTGCGTCCTTCTGCCAATCGGATATCACCTAGTGATTTTTATGGTGCTGATTGGAAGGGAAATTTGTGCAGGAGATCACTTCCTCTGTTTTAATTAGAGTCCTGAAACTGTTTGCCTCAAGCCTAGGTAGGTCTGCCTCTGAGAATCTATAGCAGGCTGACTCTCGCCAGAATTGCAGTCAGGTGCTGTGAATTTTAAATATCTGGAGAAGGTTTACGGAGAGAGAGCTGGGTCTGAGGTGCTGCTTACCTGAGTGGTAAGCATGCCCCCCCACCCCCAGCCTCCCAAGGTGTATGTACCTCACACAGATGTTTGGCCAGTCTCAGGGGAATATACACATTTTCTGTTGTAATAAAGAAAAACACAGTCTTCGGTTGTAACTTACGAGACACAGGATCCCTGCAGAGTTGGTGTCTTTAACCACATCTTGGCTGCTCACAGGACTGACCCAGGAGGAGTTTCCTAGCTCTGGCTTGGCAGCTTTGTGTTGTATTGTAGTGCCCAGTGGCAGCCTTCTCAGAGGAGACAGCTGCCTGCTGTTCGCTCACACATAAATCCCTGGGGAGAAATAAGAGCTAAGTGGTTGTTACTAAGGGGTGATGGGTTTGACTCCCACAGCCAGTCACAGCAGCATGTCTGGCTCCTGCCAGACTTCCTTAACTTCAGATGCCTTCCTGCTCCCTGGATCTGTATAGGGCTGTGAGTAGACTCAGATGGCTCCCCTCATGTCCCCTCAACACATGTCAATTTTTCATCCCCATGACCCCCAGGGTGGACATAAGTACTGATATCTCTGTTTAATAAGGTGGTGCTATAGTAAGGGAGAGCTTGTTTGTTCCAGGGGGAAATGACAACGATTTTAAGCCTGGTGACTCGGAGGTGATTTAAACCCCTTCATCTGGATTTGTTTAACACACTTCAGTTTTATTATTTGGTTTTCATACAGGAAGTTAATGAATAACTCAATCTGGCTCTTCGGCTCTCCGACTGAACAAGGGACCCTGGCTGGAAGGCTCAGCCTCTGGACAAGGGTACCCTCACTTACACAATAGAGACATTCCTGGGAACTTGTCTACTAATCAGGTTTTTAAAATAAAGGAGTCTTTAGAAGACAATAGCAGCTAGCTGGTTTTGGTTTTTGTTGTTGTTGCTGTTGTTGTTGCTGCTGCTGTTGTTAGTTTCTTTTCAGACGAAGTCAAGGTGCTCTTAGAATGTGGATGATCTTCCCCTGACTGTTTAGAGAGCATTGAGTCTTTCGCATGAGGTGACTGTTTTAAACCCAGAAATGGCTCTGGTGCATGTGTACTTGCAAGAAGTATTGCTGGGTATTGGATGGAGAAAAAAGCCAGATCCTAGAATGGCTAGCATGGGGGTTCTGGGCAGAGGGCCCACATCCTTGTCTTTCCCAGGTGAGCAGCTGGACCAGGGCAGCGCAGCTCAAAGGACAAAACCTTCACCATTGTGCTGCATCTTTGGGGCGCAGGTCCAACCAAGATGTGTCACTGCCTTTTTTTTTTTTTTTTTTCTGGCAAATTATTTTCCGCATCTCAGCCTCCTCCTTTCAGGAGAGGAGCACTCCAAATCTCACCCGAAGAATGGTAGAGTTAAATTCTCTGAGTCCCTTGGAGGAAAAGAACCATCTATCAGTCATGAAGAGGATTTCTCCAGTCACTTCTGCCCCCTTAGAACCCACCTTTAAGGTTTGAAGAATGGAAGGAAGCTCTCCCTGCTGGAGACGACCTGGCTGGCAAGTTGCAGGAGGATGCTCAGGGAGGGGGCGTCTTACAGGGCTCCTGGGTTTCCTGTTATCAAGACAAATGTGTGCAGACTGCCCTGAGCATTCTTTCTCAACATATTTCAGTATTATTTTCTATTGTACTTACCCCCTGGGTTTGAATTTAGGCGAGTGATGGGGGGAAGAACAAAGGGATTTAAGTTAGGCTCACCTTGAACCCTGTGGTATTTAAGATTCATCGGCTCTCGTTCACTATCAGACATCCTCTACAGTGTGATACTCTCACTTACTGCCCAGGAGACCCCTGTGAGGTATTTAAGGATTATAAAGCATCTTCTCTTCAAAGCTGAACAGCCTTGGTTTGGAACTGGGCGCTCAGGTAATTTTTTATAAAGGAACCTGTTTCCTCTCTCATGTATAACCCAGTAGCAATCACCCCATGTGTCACATGTGGATCAAGTAAGAAAAAGTGGAAACATCCCACTTAAGGTATGGTCATGATGGGGATACCCACTTCTGTTTTGGGTATTCTTGCCATATCTTGATGGTACCAAGGAAAATGGAAGTACAAGGAACTAAAGTAACTTGCCATGGAGTCTGCTGTGAAACCTTCGTCCTTTCGTTGGCCAGCCATGTAGAGTTGGAGCATCTTGAGCTAGCGAATGGATCATATGTAGCCAGGTACTGGCATGCCAGACCAGTCCTGGCTTGTCCCCTGTTCCTGTCTTCCAGTCCATTGGGCACCTCCTACCTAGACCCAGAGCTAGCAGGAACATAAGGAAACTGACACGTGTCTTTGTCCACACAGCGGGTATGTTTAATGTTCATGAACTTGTCTGCTGCGAGAAGCGCCCAAAGTGTGTTCTCGAGTCTGTTTTTTTAATAAGGAAATGGAATCCCAGGGACTCAACTGGTGTTTCCACACTGAGGCTGTGGAAGCAGTAGGTGTAGCAGTCAGACTGCTCCTGGGCTCTGGGCATGAGCTTTGTGCCTGCTTTTGTTCTGCCTGGGTAGTGACTATTCAGGAGTCTTGCTCTCCTGTGGATCTCAGTGCCTGAGCTTGGGCATCTTGGCACTTCATTTCTATGGTCAAGGAAATGGGCTGCAGTCTTCATTATAAGCTGTAAACACTCTGATGAGTTCCAGGAAACTTTACCATGTGACTAGCGAAGATGGTGTCTTTTGTGGCCCCTGACCTTCCTGTCCACTTTGTATGTCTGACAACCAGAGCTACCACAATAGGCGAGTATCCATCAGACAGATAAAAGGCATTTGGGAAAGAAGTGCATATCCTTCTCTTAGTAAGCTGTTGCTATCCAACCACCTGTCCTGACTGGGAATGATTCCCTGTCTGTGCAGCCTAAGCCCCAGTATATTGGCAGACTTCATTCTTTTCTTTTGATCCGAGTAGAGGTGGCAAATAGCCGGTCCTCATAGGTTCCATAATAATCCTTCCCGAGGAAGCCATATGTGTGAGTTAACCTCGGAGATGGAAGCCTTCTCTAGGGCTCTACCTCAGGGTACCCTGAGTCACAGACAAGGTCAGCAGCACCTCTGAGATACCCCTGTTTTCTCTGTAGAATGATCCCTGATGTTAAGGGTGTCAAGGGACAGGGAAAGAAGAATAGTCGACTCACAGTGTTTAAAACTGCATGCGTTGAGGCTCACAGTGTGATCCAAGGCCAGACTCACCCAGCACAGGTGGGTAGGTCTGCTCTAGACTTCTCGGTGTAAGATGGGCTGTAAGTGAATCGGTTGTGAGAATTTCCTTCTCTTCACTGGGTCTTTGCATCTAGGCTGGGAGCTCCTTGTTAGTGTTACAAGTTAATATTTAAATCGTGTTTAAATTTTCAGTCTCTTCTTAGGAACAGCATAGAGGATGTCTGACTGAATGACAAATGCTATTCCTTCATTATCACCAAACACTGATGAGGTCGGCCTGTTTCTTAGGTGCAGAGATGGAGGTACCCCCGGCTCTTCTAAAAGCAGTAGTTGCGCAGTTGCCCACTGGCTGTGGCTTTTGGCTCTGGTTCTTTTACCAACTGGACAGAGATCTGAAAACACTGCCGTCTCTCATAGGGGAAGAACACCCATATGGATGCTGTCTTTCTTCTGAGAGGGAAGCTCAGGAGGGTGCTAGGTGGCCAGCGTTTGCAAATGGAAGGATTTCCATGTTGGAATCTCTGCTTGAGTGTAGCAGACATGCCCATAAATCTTGCTGAAAACAAAAGCTTTAACCAGAGGAGGACAGTTTAAAAGGCCCGATGGGCATATTCTAATCACCTCTCACTAATATCAGCCAGCTTGGAGTTAGAATACCGGCTGTTCCCAGTGGAGCAGGTCTGGGTAGGCACTATGTAAATGGCTGCTGGCTGTAATTAACTCTGACCTCTGCAGCCTGTCTGCTCCCTGGCTCTTAATATTAGCTCTGACTCCCCCAAATGAGCATTTACTGGTTTTCTTTTGTTAGAATGCATTCTTCAAAATTCATCTCAAGCAGCCTGCTTTATCTCCTGGTCCCATCCGGAACACACATGCGAAGCCCAGGTTCTCGGACCCTGCCAAGTGAAGTGGACTATCGGGTGTGCATTTTGCAGCCATCGAGAAAGTCCAAGTATTTCAAGAATACACTAGTCACACTCACAGCTCACCCCGAACCGGGCAAAGTGCAAGTGTGTAAGGTGCTTTACACTTGCTTTTTTCTCCTTCCTACCCTGTCCACTTGGCAGGTCTGGAACTCTCTTCCTCTAACAGATGAGACTAAGGACAAATATCAGATGCCTATTTGGCATCTTCCGATCTCTTGACCTTAGCACTGTCTCTGATTGGCCCTTCCAGGGCCATTGTAACCGTGAAGGTTGAGGTGAGAAGGATGGTTTTGTAAAATCCCATCCTGCAAATTTTGAGGCAATAATAATTCAGCAGCTTCCTCCTTTCTTTTTTTTTTCTGCCTCCTGGCTACAAAGATGCATTAGATATAACAGTGTCGGTTAGCTTGTGGTGCACAGTGTGCAGAGGACATGGGAGATGCCGAGGCTAACCCCGCCGTGTGAAGAAAACATTTTACTGGCGACTGTAAAGCCTCTGCATTGTATTGATTTGATGAGTCAGACATCTGAAAAGCACTCCACAAGTCTGTCAGGTGCCAGCTTTCTTCTCTGTACTCAGGAGGGTTCTCCGTTCATGGAGTTACATGACAACAAGCTTGCAGGAGAGAGCAACAGTGTTGGGCAGGGGGTGAGGAAAAGGAGCCAGATGGCTCGTAAGGTGGAGGGCCCAGAGGTACCTAGGTGAGCTGAGAGCCAAGTACTAGAGGCCGTCCAGGGGAAGGGGGGAGGGGAGGAATGGAAAAAGAAAAAAAAAGGATGTTTGAGGCCGGATGGAAAAAGCCCTTGGAAACAAACTTGCCATATTTGAAGCACTTAAATAAATCAATGTGCAGGGGTTGACTGCAGAGAGCAGAGGTGCAGGACTGAACTGGGGGCAAGAACAACCCAGATGGAGGGTTATTTGGTTTGTTTTCTTGTTTTATAAACCAGAGTGGGGGAGGGGTTTGACTTTTCTTCTTTGCTCCTCTCTCTCTCTCTCTCTCTCTCTCTCTCTCTCTCTCTCTCTCTCTCTCTCTCTCTCTCTCTCTCTCTCTCTCTCTCTCTCTCTCTCTCTCTCTCTCTCCCTCTCTCTCCCTCTCTCCCTCTCTTTCCCTCTCCCTTCCTCTCCCTCCCTCCCTCCCTCCCTCCTCCCCTCCCTCCCTCCCTCTCCCTCTCCCTTTCCTCCCCTTCCTCCCAAGGTTCTCCATACACAGCACAGGCTAGCCCCGAACTCATAATCCTCCTGCCTCAGCCACCAAAGGCTCAGATGGCGGGCATGAGCTGCCAGTAGAAACGTTTTGGCTTTTATTTTCAAGGTGGTGAGAAACCACTAGAAGGATTTTCTCAGGAGAGAGATATTTGATTTGTCTTTAAGAAAAAAAAAGTCATTGTGGGATTGGTGGAAGCCCTGAGGTGGCTGTCAATCCTGGGGACCTGATTCCCACAACCCACATGATGGGGGGGGGAAGGAGAACTGACTCTCTTCTGACTGCTGTAAGCTGTCCCCCTGTAATTGTCCTCCCCCTCTGTCTCTGTCTTTCTGTCTCTCTGTCTCTGTCTCTCTCTCTCACACACACACTACACATGTAGACAAATTTAAGTGTAAAAAATGATCACTGAGGGTTGGGGACATCCACTAGTGTACATGCAGGTGTATGCCCAGCCCATGTGGTTGAGTAGATGGTTCACAGCAAACAGTCTGTGTTTACCCACAAACCCTCACATCGATTTCCTATATACAGTTGCAGTACTATATGTGCAGCCTGTTCGCCTCTTGAAGCCGGTGGCCAGCCTGAAACCCTTTCTTTAATGTCAGCCCCCTGGCTTTCACCCCCTTATGATCCTGGAATCTCTTCTGTCTCCTGGGGACACTACTGGAAAGTATGGTCAAGCTATGTTTGACCTATTTCTTAGTCCCTGTGTTTGTAGTGGCCACCACTTAAGTCTTCCAGCCCTGAGTTGGGAACCACTTAGGTCAGACTTCAGCTGCTGATCTCACTGGCAACCCTGGGCTGTGACTTGTAGTCGGCTGGGCCTCTTCAGTTGATATTCTCCCTGCAGACAACAGTCCAGCACAGCCACATGCAGGAGTCCTTGGGATCTTGAGAGTCATCAGGATTTTCCAGAAGGCTTATTAGGATGCATTTCCATGTCTTCCTTCTCAGAGGCCCTAGTGGTATGTTTCATTCCACTTAAGAATGGGAGTTCAGTCAGGGGTAGGAGTTGTTTTGTGTTTGTTTGGTATTGGTTTTACAAGTAAGATGGCTCTTAATGGAGATTCTCCTTGGAGTTTTAGAGTTAGGGAGGGGTGGGATGCTAGGCCCCTGAGCTAGTGTTCTGCACTTTGCTGGGGAAAAGCAATCATCTCGTTAGGTTGCCGATGGAGTCGGGTACCCCCCTCCCATAACTGATGCGAAGAGTCTATCAGGTACACAGATGCTGCAGACTTGGGGCAAGGGATCAACCACAGGGAGTAAGGAAAGGGCAGGAAGATGCATACAGTCATAACCAAGTTCAGCCGGACTGGCACATCATCTCTACCTAGCCCTAAAAGTTCTGCAATGAGAAATCAGAGAGTCACGAAGGCCTGCTTCCAGGTTAAGAAGCTAGTATATAAATACTAATTATGCTAATGATAGCTACAGCTTTAAGGGTGGCAGAGACGGCAGTAAAGCCCACTAAATAGCAACTAGTTGAACTTTCAGTGTCATGGTACTAAACAGCCCAGTACAGCATCACCTAAATACAAGGCATAGAGGTAAGTCCCTGAGCAGCAGTGTATCCTTCATCTCTAAGAAGTCAACCCTCCACCCACTGGAAAGGGCTGGCTTCAGAGCGTGGTTCACGCAGTGAGTGAATTGGAGTGGGGGGCAGTTGTTTTTAAGGGTGAGGATCAAATTTAAAAGCACCACCATTTACCTTGGTTGCTAAGCCTCCCTGAGCCTGAGGTGAGGAATTCTGATTGGCAGAATCTGTAGGAATTCAGACAAGGAGAGCAGCATGGAAAAAACGGGAAGCTTAGGCTGGGGACCCTGGGCGCGGAGCAAACCGGCACTTCAATACGCTCGAATCTGCTGAGAGTACATTTTACGAACATGCAGCTAAGTTGGCTGCCTTTGTTCGGGGGTTTGTTCAGCATTATCTAAAGAATGCCATGGTTCAGCCTGCTCGGTGTGAAGCCTAATTCTCCCCCTTTCTGGAGCCACGGCCTGGTGTGTTCAATTTTTCTCTCTCTGTAGGGCTGCGGGCTCTCTGCTACTCCAGCCAAAAAAACACTCATATTTTAGCAAGCTTAGTCCCAGTCTGGTTGCCAGGCAGTAAAACGAGCACTTGCCTGCCCCAGGGAGAGAGGGGGACGGAGAGATGCAAAGGGTCCTGTAAATGACTTACTTGAGCCCTCCCTTCACATCTCCACTTAGGATCTTTGGAGCAGTTGATATGTTTATTGATGTGGAGCGACACTGCTCCCGAGGCCCTAACTGTGGACTCAGGTCAGAACTAATACTGCAGACTACCTTTCTTCTTATAGAGAGTTTATGGGAGGGCTAAGTTTGGCCCAGCTATTCCATACTCACTTGGACAGTATTGTTTTTCGCAGGCAGCCCTGATCCCTTTAACTGAAGGGGAAACTGAGGCACCCGGTTCTTGCAGTGAGCAAGCAAACAAGCCAAGCAGAAGCTTTGTTATCTCCCTCAAGAGCAGCTGTGACATAGATGTGGTTGTCACCAGCTTTTGGCTCCGTTCTGAGCTCACTGGATGGTAGGAAAAAGCCTGTATACAGAAGAAAGTGAGGCTCTGTTCTGGAAATGGTTAACTGTGACTGTTATTACGATCTGGACTGGGCACAGGGGGCTTCTTCCAAGGTGCAGCTGGAGCAGAAAGCTGGCTCAAGCTGGCTGGCAGTGGTTTCAGGGGACGCTGCCTCCTCTCCACCCACGTACTGCGCACAAACCGCAGAGTCCCTGTCAGAGGATAACAGATTTCAGCCTTTATCCATTGGACAGGACCGGAGCGATTGTAACCCAAAGCTGAACGACTCCTCATTCTGTTCTGGAACTCGTTGACAAATGAAAACACACTGAATGCCCACAGGATGTGCAGCTGGGGGTGGACAAAATTCCAGAAATGATCTGTATAGAGAGGTGCCTGTATTCTTTAAAGTCGAGTGACTTTTACCTGGTGCCGCTTGTTTGGTTGACGGTTCCTTGCTGTAGCGAGGAATAGTAACAAATCTTACTGCTCTACCCACGCACCCTCCTCCTGTTCCTCTGAGACCTCAGCTCTAGGCAGGGGGTGAACACTTTCCTGCCATGCTCATGGACTCGTACTCTGAGCAGCTGCCCCCAGGTGAGTCTCTCTGGACGAGAGCTAGTTTGTGTCGTGCTGTCTGCCAAAGCAGAGACGGCAATGAGATTTTTTGCAGGCAGCTGTTGCTCAGAGAGGCTGTTCTGCCACAGGTGCTGTATACTGCCTCTTGCCTTATGGAGCAAGGATGAGTTGGAGAGACTGCAAGTGAATAAGGGAGAATAAGGAAGCAGAAGAAAGGGCACGGTGGGCAGGAGGAGAGGGGACACCCGGTACAGCGAACTCCCACTATCTGAAAAATTGGTGTCATACAGTTACCAAGAAGAACTGAGGAATTGTAATAGCTATCCAATGAGGGAAGACACACACACACACACACACACACACAGAGAGAGAGAGAGAGAGAGAGAGAGAGAGAGAGAGAGAGAGAGAGAGAGAGATTGGCAGGCTCTATGCGACTGGTGACGAGGTCAATGAGTTCCTTGCAATTTTTTATTATTAGCAGCCTCTTTATGCATACCACAAAGAGGCACTTCCCTAGGAGAGTGAAGTCCAGAAAAAAACGGACTCTTTCAGGAGGATCCTAGGTTGGGCTTTCAGTTTTCAAGTGACTTTGTTCTTACACTCAGTTGGGACTCATTTCACTATGGAGTTGATCTACAGTCCTGAAAATTTTCTATGNCACAGCCTGAATTATATCTAACGTTGAAATTCTGTTCACAAATAAATTAGTCTACATAGTTAAGTTTTGCATTGTTCATGTTTTCNAGAGACAGAGAGACAGAGAGACAGAGACAGAGACAGACAGACAGACAGACACACACAGACACACACATATACAGACAGACCCAAACACATAGACTCAGATAAACACAAACAGACACAAGCACATAAACTCATGCAGACCAAGACACATAGACCTAGACAGACAGACAGACACACACACACAGACACACCCCCCGCAGGCCCAGACACATAGACCCCCCCTACAGAAACACACAGACCCAGACAGACCCAGACAGACAGACAGACAGACACAAACACACACACACACACACACACCCAGACATATAGACCCCCCTCCCACAGACACACACACACACGCACACACGCACACACACTCATTCTAATAATACAATCTTGGGGTATAGCAGCTGCTAACTCAACTCCTGTATGCCTGGCTCTTCTTTTAGTGTAGTCAATATACAGGGCAGAGTCATGGGTTCAATGTTAATGGCAAGATATTTTTAAACAGTTTAAGCCATTAAGGTTAAGGGCCAGTCCAAGAACACAATATGAATTGTGGCATCAAGGTGTAGGGACTCTGCAGTCCAGTGGTCTTGGTTTGAACCTCAATTCCTCTACTTAACTAGTTCTATGGCCTGGGATAAGTTATTTAAATTGTGCGTGCTCATAAACTGCAATTAGGTTAATAACAGTTTCTATCTCTGAAGCAAGTATTAAATTAGCTGATCTGCATTCAGATCTTAGGGTAGTGGCAGTCACATGGAACTAGATATTATTGCCTATTGTGATTATTCTCACCTTGCGGTCTCTGTTCTTCTGGTAGGAAGCATCATAGGTGGTATGTGCTGCGGAGTTTGGATGAGGTACACTCAACATAAGTACTAGATCTGCTTGTAGCACATGATGGGGTAGATATAGGTGTGTCTAGCCTGTGGTCTGAGTGATTCGGGATAGCCAGAGAGAGCATTCAACTCAGAATCATAAGGTTCCCTAAACACGATGAGACTCTTTGTGCTTTCTTTTGCTATTGTTCTATAGTGTGCTTCTCCAGTGTGAACTTTGTAGATGATAATGTCCTGTTGCAATGTCAAAAGTTTGCATAGATAGATTCCAGGAGCTGGATGTATAGAAGAGCTAGGCTGCATAGGAGGACCTGGGAGTGTCTGGTAGCCAGGTGTCTTGTGGATTTCACATAGGACAGTGGCGACCTGGTAAATCTCTCTGAAGCTAATTGCATGTATGTGAGGAGGAAAGATAGAAGTGGGAAGACCCGAACTCTGACCTGGTCACACTCCATGACCCACAACAGTCTCCCAGATACCGATCCAGCTCAAGAATGATCCTTATCTTGGGAGAGCTTGGCAGAGACACTGTCTCAAACCTGGCACTCCTCACAGTGAACTCTTGTGGATGGGGAAGGTGGGACAGATGCCCTGTCATTGAGTGGACATGCCGCCCACAGAGCCTTTGACTTCCACCTCCTATCATCACCATTTCCATACTCTGACTTAACCTGCATTTGTAATCCCTCCATCTCCAGCAACCTTATCAGACCCTGTCCCACTTATGCACTCGACCCACGCAGACCTTTCCTTGGGCACACACTACACCAAAGAGCCTGGTGTAAGTCTTAAGAGCTGTTGTTGCTCTGAAGTACCCAGATGCTTACGCCCATGTGCAATTGGTCTTCCCCAGAACACTGCTGTGACATGTCTTCTGTCTGGCTGATTACAGATCTTAGAACCCAAATCTTGGGCTTAATCGAGTCTGTCCTTTTGGCTCACGTCCTCTTGCTTCTTAAAAACTCATTGGGGTTTTTATTAATACCAATAACCATATCAGATCACAGTGACAGCTCCCATGTACCGTATAAAACAACTTTATGCTATTTCTCCTCCAGATCGATGCTAGAGGCTGGATCTGTACAAGATCTCTCCTCTCCTTTATAGCCAGAAGCTTCTTAGGTGTGATGGGAGTGTTCCTTGTGTTTAATACCTTGGGATAGGGTCTCACAATGTAGCCTTTAACTTCCAATCCTCCATCCTCAGCCCCTTGAATGCCGAGAGCACACGTTTATGCCATCACACCCAGCTTTATTCTCCATAATGTCATGGACGCTCACCTGTCTTCCCACCATCTTTTAAGAGCTGATGGATTTATTTGAACCCAGGAACATTCCCATCATTCGTCAGTTAGAGCACCAGAATCAGCTGTTAATCCTCACTACTGAGAAAAGGGAGTTGCTATAACTGTGGGCTAGACAGGACAATTCTTCATAAGGCCACAGTTGCACACTTACCTGTGGGCTTTGGGTAGCAGGGCGGCCATCTCCTGGGTGGGGCCACTGAGCTATAAATTCTTTATGTGTAAAAGCCCTTTACCTTAAGAGTCCTTTTAAAAAGTCCAAATAGGTTCTCAGCCTCAAGAAAGAAGGAGCTTCTCACAGCATTTAAGACTTGTCTGTCAACTCGCTGATCTGGGTGCAATGGGAAGAAAAAGGCCAAGGACTTTCCCAAAGATACTGCGACCTAGGAAGTTAAGTTTGGTGGGAGAATCAGGGGTGCTGTCAGGGATACCTGCTCTGAATGTGTGGCCTCTTGATTTGGTCTCTCTTCAGTGCTGCATGTATGCCATCGCTCAAGCACCGAGTTCCCTTTCTGAAAAGTCACCAAGGGTCCCCAAATCCCAATACTGAGAACTGTCTGGAGCCCAGGCCTCCATTTCTCTGCCTCTGTCTCTCTCTGTGTCACTTGGTCTTTGTCTCTCTCACACACACTCATGCGTGAACACACACACACACACACACACACACACACACACACACACACACACACACACTCTCTCTCTCTCTCTCTACTATAAATGTTCCAAGACCAGGATCATGACAGCAGTGATGTCTTCACCAACTCCTGCACTTTTTCTACCTGCACTCTCCTCTCTCTTCCCTTAC
>NC_034594.1:140240166-140242141 GCF_900095145.1 Mus pahari
GCCCTCCCATCCCAAAAGAGTCCATTGTGTCGCCTGCATAGTAGCCCGTCTGTACCTTGAGGATGCCTGGATGTTTGAGGTCTAGATTTATTGCATCAAGGAAAGAGAGCAGATTTATGGAAGAGCAGGACACACTGGGGTTGGAGGTGACCCAGAGTAAGACGGAGCAGACCTAGTCGGCATTGGCAGAAGAAGGTTTTGGGAGACAGGTAGACTTTACCTGGAAGTGAAGAAATTTGCTGAGACTAGTCGGATTTAGGGGAATATACTTTGGCATTTTTATTGGGGTGTTGCACATGCTAGCAAGCTCTGGGCTCTCTTGCAAAGTACAGAAGGCTGCTTATTGGGGGTGTTATTCACACTTGCTAATAATTAACTACCATCAGGGTATTAACCAACAAAGTCAAACCAGCACACAGGGGGACCCAGAAGCGAATTCCTTGCCCAGGAGAGGCCGAGACGTTGGGGAGCCAGGGAAGGCTGAGTACTGTGGATTTTTAACAGCAATTTTAGATAGAAATCTAATCGTATTTGATCAGTTTGAAACCTCAGATTTTGTACACATAGGGCACCTTCCATTGTCAACCCCAAAGGGCCTACTAATCCAGTATTTGTGTTAAAAACCGAAACAAGACCCCTAAATCCTCACTCTGGCACTATGAAATCATCCCAGAGCCTATATTTCTCCTACACAGGTAAGAAAGTTAGAATTGCTTTGGATTATTAAAAACCTACTGTACTCATTATCTATCTATCTATCTATCTATCTATCTATCTATCTATCTATCTATCTATCTATCTATCATCTATCTATCTATAATTATATTTGATCTTTCCAACTGACATTTAATGGGGATCATAATCTCCATTTTACAGAAGGGGAAACTGAGGCTCAGAGAGGTCAAATAACCCATTGTTGCTTGTGAATGAGGCTCTGCCAGCATTTCACTTCTAGGGGAATTTCATTTTTTTGCCTCCACGGTGCATTACATCCGTGACCGCCATGACAACGGTGCCATAAAGCTCCAAGGGACCAGCAGCCCTGAGGCTGTGGTAGGAGACACATCCCACAGCTCTTTATGAGGGTGGTGGCCATCCATCAGTCCCACTGCCACTTCTGATTTCTGCAGTAAATGCTCACCGCTGGAGGCCAGCGTGGAGAAGGTGGGTTAGTTAAGGGCAGTTTGGTCATTCCCCAGTTCCTAAAGAACCTGCACGAAGCCCTGGCTCCTCGGCTCACAGTCCTTCACTACAGATTAGTTCAGCTTCATCTATTTGGTCCCTGTTTATTGGGTTCTTGCTTACCGTGAGGTGCCGCGCTATGCTGTAAGGATACCAAATGGGTGGTTGTCTTGAGACAATGACCTAGAGAGGGGGACAAATACTACCTAGGAGCTGTAAATCTGTGGGGTAAACCAGCTAGAAGATGCCCCTAGGGCGCAGAGATGAAAGTGGTGTGATTGCATGTGTGTGGAGCATGCTGAGAGTAGAGATGAAGACAAAGCCAATGGAGGACAAAATTAGACCCAAGAGGTAGAAAGGAAAAGTCATCCCAGGACCCCAGGCAGGAACACACTGCCTACAGACAGCCTAGGGCACACATTTATACTCGACTATGAGGCCACTGTACGGCTGTGTTCCTTTGTGTATCCAACTTGCCTGTCTGTAAAGAGGGGGTCATTATATCTGACTCATAGAGTGGTTATGAGGGATACATGACTTCATTTAGTGCTTAAAGAAGCATCTTGGACTCAAAACAGCTCAGCAAGCATGACAACGACAATGGGTAGTCTCTCTGTTTTTCATTCTCCCTTTTCAAATGTTTTCCTGCTTGCCCTTGATTTGTGGTCAACATTCCACTGAGTGTCCTTTTGTATCCCCAACTTGAACCCTTATTAATTTATTTCTTCTTCTTCTCCTCCTTGTGTGTGTATGTGTGTGCGTGTATATGTGTGTGTGTGTGTGTGTGTGTGTG
>NC_034594.1:140242271-140261598 GCF_900095145.1 Mus pahari
AGAGAGAGAGAGAGAGAGAGAGAGAGAGAGAGAGAGAGAGAGAGAGAGAGAGAGAGAAGAGCACGCACATGCATTTAACTGTGACTGGTTTCTGAACTTTCTTCCTCCCACTGGTGGGTACTACAAGATCTTTAACTACTGAGCCACCTCCCTGGCCCCTTTACTAACTCTTATATGATGACTTGGGCTTTTGCACATGTATACTGAGTTTCCACGTAGCAGTTAGAATTCTCTTTGTTGGGGACAATATGTGTTTATGACACCCATAGCATGAGGTGACAAGATAGTGAATGCCCCATCATTAATAGCTTATTATGAGGAAGGTAGTGTGCAGGACCTGGAACATGTGTGACAAGTGACAATACTCTTAGCAAAAGAGTCAAAACAAGAGAGCTCTTCCAAGGGACCCAGTTGAAGGTCTAGCAGATCATAGAGGTCAGATTCACTGGACAGACAACAGCCCCTGATTTGACTTTATTCATAGATATTTCCCCCCAATTTGAGTTGACTGCATATCCCGAATTGGCTAGATACATGGGCCAATGAAGATTTAATGTCTCTGGACAAGGGCCAGAGGTGCCCTTTGGGTGGGGTGGGTTCCTTTGATGTTGGGCAAGCAAGCTCCCATCTATAGATGTTACTCATGTGATTGACATGTCAGGTCAACCAGTGATCATACTGTCTTCAAACACCCTTTCCCCAAGAGCTTGCCTTACCCAGCGACTCCTGTCAGCCACATATACAGCACATATTTGGACTCAGCTAAAAAGTAAATATAACTTATCTGGAGACAATCTTAGTGTTTAGCCTTTTTCTGAACCAGGCCCTTTAGTTCTGAGGCTCCTCCTAGCTCAAGTCTACAGGGTGGCTGGTGCCAAATCAGACAACAAAGCTACCCCTGGTGGACCTGTGGGTGCTGCAAACAGATGTTTCCTTCATGCTGCCTGTTGGGGATCCACAGAGGAAGGCTTACACGAGATTCAAGTGTGGCCTTCCTCTCAGGTGTCCATAGTCTTTAGATTGATACCCAAGCTGTGTTCTAAGCTGAGGGCCTTGACAGCGCCAGGTTTACCCTCATTACCTCTTTCTCTCTCTCTCTCCTTTTTTTTTTTTTTTTAAAGATTTATTTATTATATGTAAGTACACTGTAACTGTCCTCAGACACCCCAGAAGAGGGAGTCAGATCCTGTTAAGGATGGTTGTGAGCCACCATGTGGTTGACTGGGATTTGAGCTCTGCACCTTTGGGAGAGCAGCCGGGTGCTCTTACCCGCTGAGCCATCTCACCAGCCCTCATTACCTCTTTCTAAACCACATCATCAATAATATGACTCTAGGCTCAGTGCGGACCTGCCTCCAAAGTAGCCTGACCTCTCTGAGTGCCCCCCCCCCACTGAGTTTCTCTGTACCTCTTCTTCCATCCTTCCCTAGATGGTGGAAGTCAGCCAGCTGATTCCTGGGGCGGGGCATGTACTCATATGCCCCCAATAGAAGTCGAGACAGACAGGACAGAGGGGAAGGGGAGGAGCCGTGTGTGAGGGTCCCTTCCAGAACCCAGCTGCACCCTCGCCTCGGCTCCTCCGCTGCTTTCAATGAGCTCCTGAGGGTGGTTGGTGCTCCAACCACCGGTGTAACCAGAGCTCTGTGGCTCTTGAAGAACGGAGCTCCCTTCAGCAACAACTGTTTGCAATTAACTTTAACATATGGTGGAATTTGTTTTTGTGTCCATAAAGCATGATAGGCAGTGAGGGTCTGGCAAGGAATGTACCCTGCCTGTCAGGCCCCGGGCCTAGCTGTTGGGAGAGATCTTTCCATTCATTTGGGAGCACAGACTCTTGGTGAGCTGAATAGTCACGGATGACCTCAGCCAGGCCTGAGTCCTCCCTTTGGATCGCCTATGTAGTTCCACCTGAGCAGTAGCGTGAGTAAAGTGCGATTGTCTGCTTTCTCTAGCGGACACCAACGGTCTCTGGCTTTAGTTACTCTAGTTTCTAAGTCTTGGCCGCCGCCTGGCTCCTCATTCACTCTTTATGACACTGTGCTTTGGCTTGAGGATTGCCTTGCCAGACTCACTCACATGGTGTGAAGGACCATACAGTCAGGAGTCACAGGGTAGCTCTGTCACTACATCTCAGGTGAATGGGATGAGCTAGGAGATACTGAAGTGAGAGTAACAGAATTGATGAGCAGGCACTTAAATAGACAGGGGGATTATTCTTACTGAGCCTGCAGTCTGGCAGTTCACATTAACCATGTTGACTTGGCAGCTTTACAGCAGCATCAGGCAGGCGGATTTCTGAGTTCGAGGCCAGCCTGGTTTACAGAGTGAGTTCCAGGACAGCCATGGCTACACAGAGAAACCCTGTCTTGAAAAAAAAAAAAAAGAGTGGAGATTCCTCTACTTCCAATCCCTTCCTTTTGTCCTTAGGGCATTGGTTTCATTGTTCAGGTTGTTTCTAGTAGCTCAAGGGTGGTTCCTCATCCTAAGAGAGCAGGGGACCAAAGCAAGAAGACAAGGCTGGGACCTGTCTCTTACAGAAGACAGCCTATCTCAGTATTCCTGTCAGACTTTCCCTTACAGCTCTTTGGCCTTCACAAGGCCATGTGGCCACATTCCCAGTCTGGAGCTGGTCACTGACAAAGGAGAAAAAGAGAGGTCTGCTTCTTGCAGAGGACTCGTGATCCATCCCTGGGAGGCAGTGCAGAGTTCACAGGGAAGAGGAACAGTCAGGGTTCTGAGGAAGGGGTGGAAGGGGCCATTGAGAGGGTAGCCCTGCTGCCCATCGGGTAGGCTGACTGCAGTTGTAGGGAGAAGATTCACATGTGGGAAGAGTGGTGGATGGGCATGGGGCTATGGTGGCCTCTATGTCTTTTTTTTTTTTTTTAATTTTTTATTTTTATTTTATTTTACTTTAGTTTAAATTAGTTTATTGGGAGCAAACAAGAAACAGACTATATGGCATGACATGTAGAAATGGAATCCGAAAAACCTTTACATTAAAAATATATAAGGAGAGGATACATTGTATGAAAAAGATTAACTTGAATTCAAAATCGATCAACGTTTTTCTTTATATCTGTACTTAGCATGTGGCTATCCCACAAGACAATAATATTACCCAGCTAAAGCAATATTAGTTATACTATATATAAGCTACTATGTATTTTATTTTTACTCTATCTTTTTGTAAAAGGATTTCCTCATTTTAATTTTCAATACTCTGAGAATTAGTCTTAGTTCTCCTATGAAATGTTGGTAGAACTCAGTATGAGGCCATCTAAACTTTGGTCCTTTCATTGGGGACCCTGTGCTCCATCCAATGGTGGGCTGCGAGGATCCACTTCTGTATTTGTCAGGCACTGGCAGAGCCTCTCAGGAGACAGCTATATCAGACTCCTGTCAGTGAGTACTTGTTGGTATCTGCAATAGTGCCTGGGTTTGGTGACTGTATATGGGATGGATCCCCGGGTGGGGCAGCCTCTGGATGGTCATATGTTCTGTCTCTCCTCCACTCTTTGTCTCTGTAACTCCTTTCATGGGTAATTTGTTCCCCCCTCTAAGAAGGACCACACTTTGTTCTTCCCTCTTGAATTTCATGTGGTCTGTGAATTTTATCTTGAGTATTCTGAGCTTCTGGGCTAATATCCACTTATCAGTGAGTGCATACCATGTGTGTTCTTTTGTGATTGGGTTACCTCAATCAGGATGATATCCTCCAGACCCATCCATTTGCCTAAGAAGGCCTGTACTTCTTGAAGCTCTTCTCAGCATCCTTTTTGGACAGTATTGCTTTTTCATTTTATCCCTCTGCTCAAAAATGTGTCAGGATTCCCCATTTCCTATGAAATAGAGTTAGAGACAGCTTAGTCATTCAAGGTCACCCTCCATCTTGGTTTTTTTATTTTTTTATCTTTTGAGACAGGGTTTCTCTGTATAGCCCTGGCTGTCCTGGAACTCACTTTGTAGACCAGGCTGGCCTCGAACTCAGAAATCCNCCTGCCTCTGCCTCCCGAGTGCTGGGATTAAAGGCGTGTGCCACCACGCCCGTCTGCCACCCTCCATCTTACTCAGTACAACCTCACACCTGGCAGGAAGCACAGATTTCCTGTTTTATCTCCTGGTGCTCCTCTATATGGAACCGGTAACGGTGAAGCTGCCTTGTCTCCCTGCTGCTTAAAACCCCTTGGGGTGCTGAACCCCAGCCTCTGCGCACTCAAGAACCTTTGTTTGGTGTGTACAACTGTCACTCATCCTTGTACGTGTGGTACACTTATTTTCAAGGCTCTCCTTTATGTTATCACCTCCCTGGAGAAAACTCCCTTTATGGGGAGAATCCCCACTGTTGTGAGTTTTGAAAGTCCTGGTTATTGGTGTATCAGTTGCTTTTCTTGTTACTGTGACCAAATACCAGACAAGAAACAGCTTAAGGGAGGAAAGGCTTATTTGGGCTTCAAGGGGGATATAGTCCATCTTTGTAGAGACTGTAGGGCAGCAGAAGTAGGAGTGGCAGTTGGTCACATCACACCAAAGTCAGGAAGCAGAGAGGGAAAGGGAAAACAGGAAGTGAGGCCAGAACCCCACTAGTGATTCACTTCCAGCAAGGCTACACCTTCTAAAAGTTCCACAGCCTTTTCTAATAATTGGGGACCAAGTAGTCAAACATAGGAACCTATCAGGGATGTTCATACTCCAACCACAACAGTGAACTCTGGGCCCCATAGATAGCTATGCAGATTCAGGTGACCATCTAGAAGACATGGGCTGGAGCTGACGTGTGTGAAGGCAAGGGCAGATTAAGATTGGTGCAGAGGGCGAGGCCATGTCAGCTAGCTGGAGAGCGTTGAGAATTGTAAGAATGCCTGAGTCTTCACTTCGTGACTTCTGCTTCTCTTCAAATAGCTTGGCTTGCAGCTGCCACACCGGACAACACAGACATTTCCAACATTGTGGAGAATCTAACGGGTTACTAGGGACCTACTAGGGATCCCTAGATGCTGGAACCCAGGCATCCTTTGATGCAGTTGTCACAGCTATGAATCTGCCTAATTCTGACCTGGTGATGGTAATCATGGGGATGGAAGTACAGACTCTGTGCCATCAGGCCATTGGGAAGCTTCTCCTAAGCAGCATGCTATAGGCAGTCTTGCCCACAATACTTGGATGCATAGCACTCTTGCTCTCTTGAAGGAATCTCTCCAACTAGTCCAGATTCCTTATCTCCAGACCTCTTGTCTCAACCCCCAGGGTACTGTATGAGGTGATGGGAACATTGGTAAAGTAGACCACCCATCTCTGGGGAGCTCTTGAGCAGCCATTGGCAATATAGCAGGGCTGACATGACCAGTTTAGATTCTCAAAGAGCCCACACATCTGGGCTGTTGAGGTTTCCATCTGACTTGCTCTTCAGCTTTTTTTCCTGGTATACAGAAAGTATGAACACATTCCTGGGAATTTTTATGTCACCTGTCACAGTGTTTGCCATGGCAAATGGAAACTTCCATACAGGTGTGAAGTACACGGGGAAAACTAAGACCTGGTTATCTAGCTAACTATGAACTGCCTAGCCAGCTATCTTTAGAATACGGCTCATTTGCTGATGATGGGTAGTGGTATGGATTATCATTAACTCTACTTTAGAAGAGAAGAGATTTGGACTCAGGGAGAGCAAGGTCATAGAGCTGATACATGAAACAAAGGACTTGAACCTAAGACTTCTAGTGTTTTCCACTATACCAGTTACCAGTTAGGTGATCTATGAAAAGCCATGCCAACGTGTTCTCCACCTCTTTCCCTATATGTACAGAATGGAGAATTATATGGGAATGCCTTTTCGCAATTCTACCAAGATGGTAGCAGTATAATTCCTAGGGTTTGATAACTGCCTGTTGCTTAAGATGTGGGGCTCAGTTTGCCTAGTCAATCAGCTCACCCTCCCCCGGAAAACTTTACTTCACCTTCATGCCTACTCATGTGTTAACATCACTCTACAAATGCCACAAAGTGGGGGGAACTTGAGGCAAAGCAAAGTAATTTGGTATACTTCATGGCAAATAGTAGTGTTTTAGTTAATGTGTTATTTTGGCTGAAGCTTGACTCCCACTACTAACTAGGTCAAGTAATCCTGAGTAGTGTAGACTTTGCTCCACACAGAGTGACTCTCCAAGTTTTTACCTACAGCACCCATGAGGCATTCCTTGCTCCAAGTAATGACAAGACTCACTAGTTCCTATCCAACCCCCTCTTTCCTGGTGGGTCATTCCAGTGTTTCTCTCTTGCCCCTCTCCTCCATCCTAAAGATTTATTCCATACATAATCATTCATACCAGCAAATGTGCTAATATTATTTGTAGTCTTTTAGTCCTAGGTGCCTTAGGGTTTTATTGCTACAAAGAGATACCATGACCACAACAACTCTTGTAAAGGAAAGCATTGTCTCAACATGACCAGCTAGAATAAGGAGCACTTAGCAAACAGTTGTTATTAACAGGAATAGCACCTTTTCTTCAACTTCTCTCTGATTTAAATTTCCAATGTTCTCTTTGTTTTTGTTTTTGTTTTTTTTTTTTTGTGTGTGTGTGTGTGTTTTTTTTTTGTTTGTTGGTTTTTTCCTACTTGGGATTGAGCCCACAGGATTGCACATAACAGGCAAGAACTGTAGCCACTTTCTTTTCAGTATCTGCTGGCTAGAAGGACCCCATGTCTCAGTGCGTGGAGGCCATCTTGAAATTCATTTCTTCCAATGTTGTCATTAGTTGGCCATAGCGGGAAGCAGTTCTTTGGGTGGCACAGGTGTGTGGTGTTGCTGTTCCTTTCCTCTCCATCCTTCTCATGGCTGCAGTTGGTGGAGGGAACATTCTTTCCTTAGGGTGGAAAGGAACAAATGTATTAGATGGCCTGAGCTGCGACTGTCGTCTGTAGATCAGATCCTTGTATAACCATGAGTGATCAAAGTTCCTACCATGGCTCTTAATGGTAGAGTTGGGGTGGAGGCCACTGCAATACATACAGCTTCATCCCAGAGGAGAATGAGAGATATTCGTGTTGGGTGTGAGAGAAGGGCCTCTTCCTGACCCATGAGGATGTCTATAGGCCTTCTGGAGGCTCTGTGATAGACCCTTGGCCTCTGCTTTGTCCAGAGGGGACAAGCTCCTGCCTTTGTTCCTGGATGCAGATGATCTGCTGGACACCAAGCAATGACAGTAGCCAGTAGTTCTCCTAGAACTTGTCAGGAGCCTCTGGCCTTTGTTTTTATTTGGAAAAACAGGCCTCTAATTTCCTAGTTGTTTTATGATTTTAACTCAAAACCCAAAGATCTTCAAGCAGCTGTGGACTTCCTGTACTTTATCAGTGTCCTTTCTTGGGTCCTACCAAAGGATTCTGCAACTTCACAGAACACATCCCTAAAACCTTTAAGATTTCCTCTGGTTTTGACACCCAGCTTGACATTACTTATTCCTAAAATGGAGAAAGGTTGTTATAATCTTCCCCACCATATATGACCCCAAATCCATTGTGTGTGTGTGTGTGTGTGCGTGCGCACGCGCGCGTGCACGCATGCGGCTTGCAAGCACGAACACTCACATGCATTTATGCTTATATTCAAGTCTGTACACGTAATTTATCACTATGTTTTCAAGCCAGGAGTCCTGTTTCATAGGGATTCCTGTGGTTCTTTGCCCCTCATGCTGTTCCCCACTCTAATCCTCTGAATGGAGCTGGTATGGGGAGCAGAGCCATGTGAAAGGCCTCCAAGATGGAAATTAAACTGCAGACTTGTGCACAGTGTTGTGGTTGGTGCGATGGAACAGAACTGAATGGCGTTGTACACTTATCACCTTGTGTCCTGGCTTTTCCATTTTGCCCAAACCTCACTTACTTGTTCATCTTAAGTTCCAAGGCTGATGTTCCTTCTCTGGGCTGGGCCCAACCTGAACCATAGATTGGAGTCTGGGCATTTTTTTTTCTATTAGTCCAGTACAGTGTTTGCCTCTCTCTCTCTCTCCTGGGTCATAGATTTCCATAAAGGTTGATAACTTCTTTTGTTCAGCTCTATCTAGTGTGTGTGTGTGTGTGTGTGTGGGAGGGGGATTGATGATGATCACATAGAACTTTCAATTTACAAAATACCATCCCACTATTTGCCTCTCTCAATTCTCGGCGATACATTGGACAATGTTATGACAGACTAGATTCAAATCCTGGCACATCTGTGGGTCTCTATTTCCTCACTGTAAGCAGAGAATGAGTTCTAAGCAGATGAGTGACGTGATCTGATTCAGTCCTTAGCAGGGTCATCTGGGTTGGTGTATTGGAGCACCAACTCTGCAGGTGGTGAAAGGAAGCAGGTGGCACAGTGGTGAGGCAGTTGAGGTCACCCTGTGACAATGTGGCAGACTTGCTGCAGTGGCAGCAATAGCATGAGAAGGGGCAGATTACAGTCTCACTTTGAAAGTGGGGCAGATACTGCTCATTGACCACTGAATGTGAGTGTGTAGGGGAGAAGAGTCAGGAGTCGGTCTGAGATGCTGGTCCTGATGTAGGTGACATCTACAGAAGGTAACATCTACCAATAGGAAGGAGAGGCTGTTGTTGGGGCAGAATTGAACCAAGGTGAGGTAGGTACGTTTAGAAATAAAAAAAAAAAAAAAATTGAGGGGCTGAGGATGGTTCAGTGGTTAATAGCGCTTGCTGGCCTTTCAGAGGACCGGAGATCAGATCCCAGTACCCTTATGGGGAGTTTGCAACTCCAGCTGCAGGGTACTTGATACCCTCTTCTAACCTCTTCCCATACCTACACGCCCATTCTTTCTCTAGTTCTCTGCTTCTCTCTCTTAAACAAAAATTATTTTAAAAATCTGGACTTGTGCTTTTGCTTTAATTTGTTTTTATAAGATAGCACACAGTACCTTAGAAACACACACGTTAATATTCTTATGTTTATTTTTAAGTGTTTAAGGAGTTGGAAACTCTTTACTACTATGATTGGGTAACTGTGTGTTATGTATCAAATTGTCATATTGCACTCCATGAATAAGTACAGTTCAAAACAAAACAAAACAAAACAAACAACAACAACAAAAAATACGATTGAAGTAAGAAGTTCCAAGTGAAGGTGTTTAGTAGGTAGTCAGGCATACAAGTTAGACTTAGGAGAATGAGGGAGGACAGAAGCAGGAATGTTGGAGTTCTTCAATATTTGTGTGCCATTTACAGTAATAACCCTGGATAAAATAACTAAGGGGTGTAAACAGGAAATTGGGGTTGAACATTTCACGGGTTGAGATGTGGAGAGGTTAGCAGAAGAGACCCAGCGGAAGTGACCAGCAACCCACAAATTTACCATCTCTGTCCTTCGCAAGGACATTTGTTAAGTTCATTATACACTGCTGTGTTGCCATTGACCCATTTGTTTAATTAGCATAATGTCCTTATGGAATTGTAGTGTGTGTCGGAATCTCCTTTCCTTTTGAGATGGCACAGCATTCCTTTGTATATTTAGACCAATTTTTTTATTAGATATTTTCTTTATTTACATTTCAAATGCTATCCTGAAAGTTCCCTATGCCCTCCCCATGCCCCTGCTCCCCTACCCAACCACTCCCACTTCTTTGCCCTGGCATTCCCCTGTGCTGGGTCATATAAAGTTTGCAAGACCAAGGGGCCTCTCTTCCCAATGATGGCCGACTAGGCCATCTTCTGCTACATATGCAGCTAGAGACACGAGCTCAGGGGGTACTGGTTAGTTCATATTGTTGTTCCACCTATAGGGTTGCAGCCCCCTTCAGCTCCTTGGGTACTTTCTCTAGCTCCTCCATTGGGGGCCCTGTGTTCCATCCAATAGCTGACTGTGAGCATCCACTTCTGTGTTTGCCAGGCACTGGCATAGCCTCACAAGAGACCGCTATATTAGGGTCCCTTCAGCAGAATCTTGCTGGCATGTGCGATAGTATCTGGGTTTGGTGGCTGATGATGGGATGGATCCCTGGGTGGGGTAGTCTCTGGATAGTCCACCCTTTCATCCTAGCTCTAAATTTTGTCTCTGTATCTATATCCTTTCATGGGTATTTTGTTCCTTATTCTAAGGAGGAATGACGTATCCACAGGATGGTATTTAGACCAGTTTTTGTTTGTCTGTCCACCTGCTGATGGACACTGGTGTTGCGTTCAGGTTTTGTTACTGGCAACAATCCTGCTGTGAGCATGGCTGTACAAACATCTCTTCTGAGCCTCTATTTCCAGTTCTTTGGGGAATTTTGTCCACTCAGAGACTTTTTGGATCCTATGGTACTTCTCTTTTGATTTTTTTTTTTTTTTGCAGGAATTTCCATAATTCATCTAGCAGAGGCTGCACCACTTCCCACTCCCGGCAACAGAGCACAGGGGTTCCAAGCTCACATCTTTGTGAACACTTGTCTTTTCTCTCTTTTTATTAGTAGCTATCCTAATGGGCCTGGCATCTTTGGGGTTTGATGCAAGCAAGCGAGAGAGCTGAATGAACAGGTGGGAGATAATTGAAGAATTTAATTAATAAAGGAAGGTTTAAAAATAGAAGGGTGAAAATAAAAACCATCAGGAAACAAGGACCATGCCACATGTACTGGGTCACATTTGCCCTTAGGGAGGCCTCAAGACTCCCCAAGTCTACCTGGAAAGGGCGGCCCTCCGGGAGGTATGCTGGCGGGAAGAGCAGTACCCACTGTCCGTCACCCTCTCTGGAGAGCAACAGACTCGGCTATCAAAGCCTGACTTCTCTTGTCATTCTCCCAAGCTAAACAGTCTTTGTTTCATTTTATTTTTTTGGTCCAAGAGTTTGAACCGGAAACCCTGCACAGGCAGTTGCTTTGCCATTAACCAGCACCCTCACTTGTACAGAGAGCTGAGATGTCGCGCAAGATGACACCTGCTTTGAGGTCCAGGAGCTAAAGGCTTTCTGGAAATCCAAATAACTCAGGGCTGTTTTTTTCTTTCTACCTGAAAATGCCCTCAGCAACAGCCTATGGTTTTCATGTCTCCGTGGGGATTTTTCACCCAACCTGCCGAAGGCGCGAGTGGTTTTGTAACACCCTTCTTTGTCTTCAAGGTATATTTAGTTCCTTTTACAGTACTGTTGCTATCTGCTTGTTCTATGAGGAACCCTTGAGTCGTGACAATATTATTTTATTCTTTCTTCTTCTTTTTTTTTTTGATGCACTGCACAATAGAACTCATGAATGAAAAGTGACGGTGGTCAGGGCAATTGGGACTCATAGAGCTCTTGGTGTCGCCCCCTGCTGGGATCCCGGGATCTTTCCCATCAAAGCATCATTAATAATACCCTGTCCTTCCTAATGCAACACACACACACACACACACACACACACACACACACACACACACACACACACACAGAGAGAGAGAGAGAGAGAGAGAGAGAGAGAGAGAGAGCACGCACCCAGGAAACATATATTCTTTTTAAGAATATACATTGCACTGGCCTTGTGCCATGCTGCTAAGCCAAAACTTGTGGAAGAATGGGAATCTGTGCCCAGAATATCAGCTAAAAATATCTCTTCCTCCACCCTCTGTTGTTTGGTGGGCGTGCTTAAGAGCAACCCAAGAAGCTAATGAGGATAAAGAGAAAGGAAAACTGGCGTTTTTCAAAGGAAACCAAACCTTCATTCCCCCCAAAGAAAACATATACTTTCCATATGCCTGTTTTATGTTTCTTGATGTTTTACCATGCCTCTGTGACAATATGGAAAGTCTATAATGTAAGTCCTGCCACCTTGGCTTGGGTTATTGGAACCCACACTTTTACCGCACTGTTTGCTCTAAAGCCTGGTTTCATAGACAACTTTGGCAAGGAAGAAAAGAGGGAGGGAAGGAAAGAGAGGTCCACTGTCCTACCCTCTGTCTGCTCATTTAGCGTTTCACACACCTTTCATTTGAGGAGCCTGAGGGGAACCTTTCTACCTCAGCCAGCCTGTGGCTAGTCCTTTCAATAATCTTAGCTTTCTTTGTGGTCAAGCTCACTGCTCCTCCTGGATCATGCTTTCCTTCCCTTTATGAAGAGGATGACTGATCTCTCGGGGGAGGAGGTTAGGAGAGTATGGTAAGGCCATGCGTATCTTGATGCAAGTCCAAACAAGGGCCAGTGGTCTACATAGAAGCAGTCAACTGACATCGGAAGTGATGCAGAGCAGAGATCTGGTCCAAATATTTGCTAGATAATCTCAGTATTAACCAAATAGCAACCAGTGGCTCTGGTGGGCCAGCCACAGAGCTGATGACTTCCTGAACATATGCTAGGTCATAGGCAATGAATGTGGGTGCCACATAATAAGGGCTGGCTACTATCAATATTTGCTGTGTGCTATCACAGCCATAGTAGCTGGAGTGAAATTCACCCCCTGTTTCCTCTCAAGGGCTGGGCCGTTCATATTTGCTTATTGGTCTCTTTTCCAATAACTTGAAAGGCCTACTGAAGTTTAATTTAATTTGTTACAATAATGACGAATATAGACTTGAGATAATATATGAGGCTCCGGTTTGAGCTCAATGACCATCTTGAAATATATTACCTTAGACAAATATTTACATGGGTAGATATATTAAATTGATTTCAATAAAGGGAGCTAATAGCTATAGCTTATGGACAGCACCTAATGTGTGTCATACTCTTCAGATGAATTATCTCATTAAAGCTCCAAAATATGTCACATGACATAACATGATCTTATTTATTTTTGATGGAAACTGGGGAGCCAAGAGATTCTGAAACTTACTCATATTTGTAGAAAGAGAACCAAGTTTTGCATACATGTTGATTAGTCTTAGAGCTGTGATTCCCCTCCCTCCTTATGTTTGGCTGACTTTTTGAGAACAAGAAAGACATGTGTGGTCCACAATTTCAAGGTAAATCTACTCATTGCCAACAGTCTTTTGAGATACAAAGAGTACACCTATTTCTTAGTAAGGCCTCGCAGAGCTTCTGGGTTGCAGACATCACTGTTAACAGTCCTTTCTCTCATTCACTCATCCCATTGTATGGTCCTCTACGCGGTTCCCCAGGAGTCACCAGGAGACAGAAACTCTGATTGGCTCTGCCAGCCACTTATTGTTTTCCATTTTTTCACCACTGTGGAGTCTTAAGACTGTCTCCTATAGATGATCTCTCCATGTCTATTGTCTCTGCAGACTTTCCCACCGCCTCAGGACCACGTGCCCCATCGCTTATTGTGGTGCTGTTGGCTCAGCCTCAAGGACAGAGACCTGGAGCCAGCTGACAAGGTTGCTTGTGTCACTTCTTCTAAGGCCACAAGCCATGCTTTTGGTTCCCAATACTTTTGAATACTCTTCTTTCACCATCTCTCCTTCAGTTTAGCCACATGCTCTCCCAGGCTCCCAGCAGCAGATTTTCCAGCAGACAGTTTTGGCTTATGGCCAATCCCTGTCTCTGCCTGGATGACCTCAGTTACCAAGTCAACATGGTACTTAATGAATGTTGCTATGCTGCCCCCTGGTGGAGAGGGTGGAAACAGCGTATTCTTGCCTGATTAAAACCACCTTAGACCCTCTCTCCTACTCCCATCTTCTGCTTCCTAAACCGAAGGATTCAAACACCGGGTCAACTCAGGCCCAAGAGCACTATGGAAAGGCAGTGTGACCTGCTATAGTCTAGTTTCCAAGGTTTGATTGGTTTCTGGTAAAATAGAGGAGGCTCAGTGGGAATTAATGTCTTTTATGTTTATCTGGACATCCATCCTTCTCTTTGTCTGGGGTCCAGATGCTTTGTAAGTCTGCCTTGAGGACTCTGCACCAAGGCTGATGAAGATCTTGTTCTTTCCAAACATACTTCTGGGTAGGCGTTGTCTGGAGCGCTGTCATGGAGCTCACTTTCTGTTCTCAATTCAGTCAGGTCTGCGGTAGCTTGTGAGTTTGTACAAGCTTGCCATACCTGGTGATTCCTGCATGTGAGAAGTTGTGTTATCAGCATGGAGGGTGTAAGTGGGCACAAAAGGCATCTAGTGTGGCTAGTGTAAGACAGTGCAGGGATTCAGGACATTGGAGGACATCATAAGGGCCCGTGGCTAAACGTGCCAGATGAGCTGATCCTAAGAAACAAACTGAGCTGACACTTCTCCCTCCAGTGAGGCTTTAGTCAAAGCTGGAACTCAGGCTCCTCCAGAGGAAAAGAGCAAACAAGAGAGTTACAGATATACAAGAGGGGATTTATCAGAATTGGATCAAAAAAGTTTGAGGCAAGGTGGCCACAGGGTATGCCCTCTAGAGCCAGAAAACCAGAGAACCTCTGTGTCACAACAATCCAAAGCTGAAGTCCTGATGACCTGGTGTGGTGGGGGTTGGGCAAGTCTTCAGCTCAGAAATCTGAGAACAAATTGGGTGGTCCCTAGGCAGCTAGATGAGTGTGACTATTTCAACTTGTCGGTTAAACTCCACTCTCTCCAGATCCATCCCCACAGGGACACTCAGAAGTCAGGATTGGGTAGCTACCTGCCCATCCCTTAATCAGATCAGGTTTGCATCTAAAATCAACTCTCTCAGTTAGTAAACCCAGGTGAGTCCTGTGTGGTTGGCGGCAGGGAAGCTCTCCCTGAGCCTATCACAGCAGGCAAGATCTCAACTTGGCAGGTTTTCTTCACTCTCTCATACCCTGCCTGGTATCTAAGCCGACAGTCAGGCTCTGCTCCTCCAGATCTGATCTTTATAAAGCCCTTACTTTGTTCAAAGCCTTAGTCCTCAACTAGCAGCTCCAACCACCTCCCCACCCCCGAGCTTCTCTCTAGAGGCTCATTCTTCCAGCCTGTGTCATTATGATTTGTCATCTTCAAAAAAAAAAAAAAGGACAATTCTTGCTTCATATTTCATTTCCATTCCCTTTATCCATCACAAGCATCATTATCACCACTGTAAATATTGTTATTGAGGTGTTATCATGTGTCAAGAACTGATTCATTACTTTATTTGCACAGATGGTGGGGTGTGTTTACACATGGTGGTGGTGGTGGTGGTGGGGTCTGTTTATCATTCCCATTTTGCAGATGAGTAAATCAAGGGCTTCTGTGTTTTGATCAAGTTCCTAGAGCTAGTCATGGGTATAGCAGAGTCTTGGTCTTGGATTTATCTGATGAATTCTGTTACCTCTTTGAGAACACGTATGCTGGAAGTGGAGAAGAGTCCTACGTGTTCTGCATTCCCAAGATTCTTTCCTGTGGAGCTGAGGTGGCACGAGCCAAGTCTAGGTGGAGTATGAATGCTCTCTATGAATCCGTGAAGTACCTCGTACTTCTAACTCGAATATAATGAAATGACAAATCAAACAAACAGCACAGTTCACAACACTGGGTATCTGATAAAGATTCACTTCCCCCTTCTCTGTCCTCCGTGAGCTCCCTTTGCTTTTAGTCATACTGTTTGGGGGACTGATATAGGTTCTAATAATGATGCATCCTGTTCAGAGTGGCAGAGTGGCTTTTCCTTAGACCACACAGCAGATGCTCGTATTCACATGCCACCTAACATCTTGGCAGGCCACCACTTTGCTACTGTAATTGCTCTGGTGCTGGAGTAAACCATTGCCTCTGAAGTTCTTTACTTCTTTATGGTTGCTTCTGACTTGTTCCTTAGTAGTGCTTCTGTGTCAAGCCTTTATAGCGGTGCCTGAAACATTTTTGTCTCCATAGTTACAAGGCTTCTCAACACAAGACAGAAGTGAGAGTGAATTAGGAGATTCTCTGCCTTAGTGAATTTCAAACATGGCTCAAAAGTAAAATATTATCTTCTAGAAGATGTCTTTTTAGGCTATATAATACATACAGTTTTAGTATTTTTAAATAGATTGTATATTATGTGTAGTCTAGAAGATACTTATCTAGGGTATGCAGTTTTGATTTAACTGGTGTGTGTGTGTGTGTGTGTGTGTGCGCGCGCGTGCACGCGTGGGTGTGCATGTGTGCGTGTGCATCTGTGTGTAAATGATACTGTGTAAAATATATTGTTTAAAGAGTTACCATGGCCAAACACTGTCAAACAGTCTGGACACAGGGATTAGATACTGATATCTCAGGCTTCTTTGGTTGAGAACTGTGCTCTGAGAAGACACACTCTCCCATTTCTCTCTGACTTTTAAGTCTTGGCATTCTTTGGTGTTTAGGCAGAATGTACCATTAAGAAATGAAAGACAAGAAACTCCAAGTCCAGGGACAGGAGTGACTTCTTCGAGACAGATGGTAAAGGCAAAACCATGAGCTCGGGTGTACCTGGCCCTTTCCCTGAGCTCGGGTGTACCTGGCCCTTTCCCTGAGCTCGGGTGTACCTGGCCCTTTCCCTGAGCTCGGGTGTACCTGGCCCTTTCCCTGGGGTAAGCTGCTCTTTCCCTTTGTTTTCTGCTCTGGTTCCAAGCACAAGATATAGAGATGACGTCAGCAGTAAGAAATAATGCTATATGTGGATGAACTTTGTCAATGATAGCTCCATAGCTGGGTCTGAGGAACATGCTTTACCTGGCATGCCAGGAACAGAGATGAAGTCAGTGGAAGAATTCACACTGGAAGAAGGGCTGCCTTAGGGTGGGACTCATAAAGTCTGTAAACGTGGAAAACCACCTTTAGGGAAAGTAGGGAAACTCTACAGATGTAAAAGGCAGAGACATAGCCAATAAAAGTACTCCATGTGTGTGTTCTTGTTCAGTCCTTACTTGCTGAGAGATACAGGCACCATGCTTGTTTCTATCCTCTGTGCAAACTGAGGCTGCGAGAGCCAATGATGAGTAAGTCAGGTCATTAGGATATGGTAGAGTCTGCACAGTGGACTCTCAACAAGACTCACAGTTGTGCCTCTTCTAGCATTTGGCTGTACAAGAAGATGTAAGCAGGGCATGGAGTGAAGTTACAGCCACTCTGTACTTCCCTGCCTGGAAAAGGATGGGGTAAAGACAGCAAGAGTAGGGGGGAGGGGGGAGGGAAAAGATAAAGGCTTCTGTGACCAGTAGCCTCAATTGATTGTGCTCATACTTCTCTGGTGTCTCTTGGTACACATTCTAAAGACATTTAACTGTGGCCATTCATGTAGAGCCCTGTCATAGTTGGGGTTTCTATTGCTGTGGTGAAACACAGGAAAGAGTTCAAACATGGCAGGATCCTGGAGTTATGAGCTGTTGCAGAAAGGACGGGAGGGTAATGTTCACTGGCATGCTTGGCCTGTTTTCTTATAGAACCCAGGATCACCAGCCCAGGGATGGCACCACTCAGTAAGTTAGGAAAATTCTCTGCAGGCTTGTCTACAGCCTGTCTTATGGAGGCATTATTCTTAAATGAGGTTCTCTCCTTTTATATGACTTTAGCTTTTGTCAAATTGACATGAAGAATCTTGCCAGCACAACTGATCCCTAGTCAACTTGACAATAAACACATCATTGTTGATCCACAACCTTTCCTCTCTTGTTCATCCCAAGATCACACAGTAATAATGATATCATATAATATAAAACATTTTACAAACTTAGAAAGTCCGGCAGCCTTACAAATTCACTTTAAAAGTTGTCTCTTTAAAAATATACAGTCTCTTATAAAATCCAAATTGTCTGAAAAACATCCCCAAATTTCTTTTTAAAAAATATTAAAGTCTCTCAACTGTGGGATCCTGTAAAATAAAAAATAAAGAACTTTCTTACCGTTAAGGGAAAGAAGCAGGGAGCAGTTACAGTCTGAACCAAACAGTGTAGACCACACAATGTCAGTGTCTGGGATCTACTCATGATCTTCTGTGTTTCTCCAAAGTTCTTGGGTCACTTCTCCAGCTCTGCTCTCTGTCGCACACACAGCTTGTCTTCTAGGCTCCAGCTGGCTCCACGCCACTGCTGCTCCTATTTTGGATGGCCATCCCGTGGTACTGGCATCTCCAAAATGCTGGGGTCCCTTGTGGCAACTGGGCTACACTTTCACCAAAAGCCTCTCTTAGGGTTTCGCATGGGGCCAAGCCTCAACTTCTCTGCACGACTCTTTAATCCTGGGCCTTCTGAGGCTGTGCCTCCCCCAGTGGTCCTTCCTAGCCTCTCAGTACCAAGCCTCAGTAGCTCTCTATGACCCCCTTCATGCCTTCAAAACCAGTCCAACCTGGGTGACTTCTATACTACAAGCTTACAACCTTGGCTGTGTCTGGAGCAGAGCTTTGGTGGGCTGACTCTCAGAATACACTTTTTCCAAAAGATTTCACCTCGATGATGCTGAACACTGGTCTCTTCATCACTGCTAACTTCTTAGCCCCAGCTGACCAGCACTGAGTATCCCAGCAAAGCAAAAGCTTCACTTTAATAGTTCTAGTACCTTGTTAATCACAGCTGGTTCTTCAGTGCCAGCTGACCACAACTACAGACCACACCTACACAACTACAGACCACAACTACACAACTACAGACTCTTCCCACAAAATACCCTGTAGAGAGAACTTTGCCTCCATCTTCATAGGCCAGGCCTCCACTGCATGTACTGCTGTCAACGTTCTTTTTCCTAAGCTTCAGCAGGACAGTTCACTGAGCTCTCAACACTCAATGACTTTCCTAGCCCAGAGTTCCAAAGTCCTTCCACAATCCCCCCCAAAACAACACGGTTAAGTCAGTCGCAGCAATAACCCCAATATCCTTGTATGAACTTGTCTTAGTCAGGGTTTCTGTTGCTGCCATGAAACAACATGAGTGAAAAGCAAGTTGGAGAGAAAGGGGTTTATTTGGCTTACACTTTCATATCACTGTTCACCATTGAAGGGACTTAGGACAGGAGCTCAAACAGACAGGAACGTGGAGGCAAGAGCTGATGCAGAGGCTATGGAGGGGTGCTTCTTACTGTCTCAATCTTTATGGCTCACTGAAACTGCTTCCTTATGGAACGCAGGACCATCAGCCCAGGGGTGGCACTACCCACAGTGGGCTGGGCCCTCCTTTATCTATCACTAATTAAGAAAATGCTCTACAGGGTGGCCCACAGCCCGATCTTAGGGAGGCATTTTTCTCAACTGAGGTTTCCTCCTCTCAGATAGTTCATGTCAAGTTGACATAAATCAGTCACCCCTAGCCTCCTGCCCACTGTCTCTCTCTAAGAACAAAGGTAGCTTCATTTGCTACGACACCCCTCCTCAAAGAAGGTGATCTGTAGATGGAGGGGCTTAATACCAGTGACCCTGTTGCACAGGATGCTTTTCTACAAGGAAGATGTTCCATTTCTACTTTACAAGTGAGAATGAGATAATGAGATATAAGGAAGAGGTACCCCAAAGAGGGGGGAGAGAGAGAGAGAGAGAGAGAGAGAGAGAGAGAGAGAGAGAGAGAGAGAGA
>NC_034594.1:140261683-140263758 GCF_900095145.1 Mus pahari
GAGGGGAGGGGAGAAGAGAAGAGAAGAGAAGAGAAGAGAAGAGAAGAGAAGAGAAGAGAAGAGAAGAGAAGAGAAGAGAAGAGAAGAGAAGAGAAGAGGATTAGATTTAGAATGGTGAGAAAGGTTGGATGCTGTCAGGTCTACAGAGGTGAGCTAGGTAGTTCTGGAGACATTGCCCAGCTTTCCAGCAGCCTGCCAGACTCTGAACCTAGAGTGCAGACTCATTAATATTCAGAGGGGGGATAACCATGGGGGCACATCTCAAGCACTAGGAAGAGACAGGCTGTGTTTTAATTATGACCTGGACTTTTGAACAAATCCTTTTCTCTGCTTCTCTGAGCCTCAGAGAAAACAACTTGTGGGAGGCCGTGCAGTCAGCAGCTGGGTCCACAGTGGTACCCGTACAGCTGTGTACACATCTGGCACCCAGGTGGTAGATGGCATGCTCCTCTTCTCAAATTGCTCTTGAAGGTTACAAGTGACAAGGGAGTAAGGTGCAGCTGACATGCTTTGGATCCAGGGAGGGAGAACAGAAGGAACAAGGCTTGCCTGACTCTTCTGGCCCGCGGTCCTCCAGGAAACACGGCCACTTCAGGATTCAAGCCTGGATGGCTACTTTCACTTCTAGCAGTGGTCCTGAGTCAACATGGCGGACTGTCTTTGTTACACTCATTCCAGCCCTCTCTTCTTTAACACAGGAGGGAAATTTATGGAGTGAGGGACAAATTTAACAGGAAAGAAAAAGGGGGAGGAGATGAATAGGGTAGGAGTCAGACAAGCACAGATGCTACCACCCGCTGCTGAAGCTCCTTAAGTGTTTGTTGACTCCCTGGGAACGTTTGCCCTGAGTCTGTTTAACAGTCCATTTCAGGGGATGGGGAAAAGAAGCAAGGCCTGGGGACAAAAGGCCTTTGACTGGCTACTGGAAAAGCATTGATTAGTTTGCTCAGGTTGGCAAACAGAGACCAGGGGCTTGGGGGGGCCGAGAGACGAACTAGGTAGACTTTCTACACAGCGCATGGCATCTAGCAAGGGGAGAGGGCGTGAAAGAAAATATTGGAGGGACTCTAGTAATAAGTCAGGAAAACCAAGGTGGGTAACTGGAGGAAGGGAGGGGGAGGGGAAAGGCTTCAGGTCCTTGCAGTTCTGGGTGTGAAGCTCATTAGTAGTGAGAAGGCAGCTCCAGCCATTGGATGTGTCCTCAACGTTATCCTCCATCACAGAGTGTGAGAGACGGGGAGGGGGGCCTGTCAAGTGAGTTGCTTCACAGGGTCTGAGGGACGGGCATGGGAGCTCACAGCTTAGACTGTAGGCCATACAGCACACTCCTTCCAGTCCTGCAGATCGCATCCTGTCCTGGGAGGCTGTCTGTGGGTGGCTCCAGCATCCATGGCAGGTGACCTCATTCTCTTTTTCAAGCTTTGCCTTCCTCTGCTCAAAGCTTCAGTGTCTTCCCTTTCTCCAGTGCCAGTCTGTGTGTCCTTGGGAGCCCTTCCCAAGCCTCCTTTGCACTCCACCTTCAAATTGTTCCAGTCTTCAGCAAGCTTCCAAGACAAGCAGGCTGTGTGAAGGTATTGCTGTATAACCCAACCGGTACCATTTTATGGTTGGGAAGCGATTGACTATTCTAATTCCTTATACATGCTTTGGCTCTGTGTTATAATATTTTGTAGCCACCATGGGACACCTCTGCATTGTTCTTTTATTTTTTATTTTTTGTGCCACTGTGGCACACACGTGGGGGTCAGAGGTCACTTTTATGAAGTCAGTTTTCCACTTACATCTTTAAGTGGGCCTCAGGGTTTGAATTCAGGTTGTCAGATTTGCATGGCAAGGACCTTTATCCACCCTGCCATCTTCCTAGTCTGACTTAGTTCTTCCACAAGCAGATGAGCTCCAAACGGTGGAGGATTTGTCTTGCATATTGTTGAGTCTACAGCAATCACACACACACACACACACACACACACACACACACACACACACACACACAGAAAGAGAGAGAGAGAGAGAGAGAGAGAGAGACAGAGAGACAGAGAGACAGAGAGACAGAGAGACAGAGAGAGACAGAGAGA
>NC_034594.1:140263878-140276393 GCF_900095145.1 Mus pahari
AGAGAGACAGAGAGAGAGAGAGATGGGGCGTGGTTTCTATTTCTTCCCTCTCTCCTCAATCACAGAGTGGATAGTGTATCACAGCCAGTGTAGTGGATGCTTCTGAATTAATGAAAACAGGAGAATGAAAAGAAGAAAGCGACTGACATGTGAACAAGCAAAGAGATAGGGCTGTCCCCACTTAGGCCAATGTGGTAGTTGGTTGTCTATAGGAAAACAGTCTTCTGTTGCTTATATTTCCATCATTCCTGCCAAAGTGGGTCAAATTAGCAGAACAAATTGGCATGGTCTCCCTAAATATACTTTGTATCTACTTGTGTCTGTCTTTATGAAGAAGGGGACAGTGCAGTTTTATGCCCTGCCCTCTCTCTTGCCAGCTGACCTTCCTATATCTATCAGTTCCTCTGGTATGCAGCGATAAGCAGAGAATGTTTTGTAAAGACGCCTTCTGCCCCTGTGATCATGGTACTAGTTTAAAAAAGAAAATGGCTTTCTTTTGAAAGTAGTAAAACAAATGCTATAATGAATGACTATCGCAGATACGTTAAGATGTTTATGTGCCTGTGCCACAGTGTTTACAAATGCACTTATAATCTCATCAGATAATTTAAAAGTGAAAACAAATAGATATTTAAATTTTGGGGCTTCCATTAGTCAGCCTTAGTTGTCATGGATTGAGGGGAGACCAGAAAGACACCGATTACCCTGAATCTGAAATCTGCTCCAGTACAAATGTTCCTGTCCCAGGGTTGAAGGTCCTCTCTGTGTTGACCGGCAGGGAGACCTCATCGCTTTTCTTTCTCTCCCTCTTGTAGACTGTTTGCTGTCAAATGCGGGGGCTGCTTCGAGGCCATTGCACCCAATGAGTTTGTCATGCGAGCCCAGAAGAGCGTGTACCACCTGAGCTGCTTCTGCTGCTGCGTCTGTGAGCGACAGCTGCAGAAGGGTGACGAGTTTGTCCTGAAGGAGGGCCAGCTGCTCTGCAAAGGGGACTATGAGAAAGAACGGGAGCTCCTGAGCCTGGTGAGCCCCGCAGCCTCAGACTCAGGTGAGTGCCTTGTGGTGATGGTGGTGGGTGGAGGGCTACATGGGATGCAGCCTAAGTCTATGGCAAGGCAATTCTCTGCATTTAAAGAACTTCCTTTTCAAGCTCAGACACAGCTTTAAGCAGTGAGTTAATGTGGTGATGATGATGATGATGACGACGACGACGCATAGGAAATCATGTCTAATTTTCATGGCGCACAACCTGTCTCTGGGCTAACAGGAGTGGCTGCTTCAGGCTAGAGTCTGTTGATCTCAATCAACTGAGCTTAGCTCTCGGCCTCAGTCAGGTTCAGGTCTTCTGTGATTCGCTCTGGGATTCAGGTTAGAGGAGCAGTAGCTGAAAGGGATGGGCTCTTGCCAGTCACAAAAGGCATGCTGGACTACACAGGCACACTTCAAAACTCCACCGCCATCACCTCTGCTAATATCCCATTAGCTGAGCCATATTACAAGCTCAGACCCCGGAGTGGGAAATTACACTTCATGCAGCTTGAAGACTTGCTGGCCAGGCTTCCATAAGATAGAGAAATAGACTATTATTTATGGAGATGGGGAATTGAACCAGCCATTCAGTCTACTGCCATCACTGAATTTCTCTAAGCACTGTTTGCTCGTCTGCCTGGCGGGAGTGCTGGGATCTGCCTTTATGACTCCCATCACAAAGGAGCTAGAATATTTTTGTTCTTTCTCTTGCTCACCCACCAGCCTTCGCTCATGGTGACTTCAGAGGAAGTAAGAGGTAGGAGATACAGAGGAGATGCAAAGATCTCACAGATTACGTTCCAGTGGGCCAGTTAATTCTGTGCTCGTAAATGAAGCTTTTCAGGATGATGGCTCCACAGGACAGAGGTTGTCCTCTCCCGGGAGTCTGTGTGAAGCCATGAGTGGTGTTCCTGTGACTTTGCCTATTTTTTTTTTTTTTTACCATGTTTCGTTTTATTCCCAGCCTGCAATGTACAGATGGCTCACACAAGTGTGAGGGCTAGAGTTTTGTTCCCCAGAACCTATGTAAACGCTGGCTGGGGACAATGACTCACCTGCAGTCATAACCTTGAAGATGGAGACAGGGTCTCCAGAGCAAGCAGGATAGCATGACTAACAATATTGTGAGCGCTGGGTTTGATTGAGAAACCCTGACTCAGCGAATAAGGGAGAAGAGTGATAATTGTGAGAATCGACCTTGGGCATCCACATGCACTTGAACCCATGTACACACATACTGGTACACTCTGTATCACATATTCACACTCACAGAGACACCATACGCACACACGCTAACCCACATGCTCACACACACACACACACTCACTCACACACTCACACATATAAACAAACACTGCAAAACTCATCACAGATTTTTTAGAGCTGAAAGGGACAACAAGAATCTCGCAGAACCAGCCTCCTCCTCAGATACTGACAGCAGTAAGTAAGATAGCTGTTTCTTACGTACTTGTTAATGATCTTCTGTCCTGTCATTTTTATGTTCTTGTGTGTGCATGTATATGTGTGTTTTTGTGTGTGCATGTATATGTATGTTTTTGTGTGTGCATGTATACGTGTGTTTTTGTGTGTGCATGTATACGTGTGTTTTTGTGTGTGCATGCATACGTGTGTTTTTTGTGTGTGCATGCATACGTGTGTTTTTGTGTGTGCATGTATACGTGTGTTTTTGTGTGTGCATGTATACGTGTGTTTTTGTGTGTGCATGTATACGTGTGTTTTTGTGTGTGCATGTATACGTGTGTTCTTGTGTGTGCATGTATACGTGTGTTCTTGTGTGTGCATATATACGTGTGTTCTTGTGTGTGCATGTATACATGTGTTCTTGTGTGTGCATGTATACGTGTGTTCTTGTGTGTGCATGTATACGTGTGTTCTTGTGTGTGCATGTATACGTGTGTTCTTGTGTGTGCATGTATACGTGTGTTTTTGTGTGTGCACATGTGAAGATCAGAGATCAACCTTGAGTGTCATTTCCCAGGAGCTACAAGCCTTGTTTTCAGAAGCCCTCTTTCTCCTCCTCCTATTTTCTCATTTTCCTTTATTGTTTGTGTGTGTGTGTGTGTGTGTTAGGGTTAGGGTTGGGGCATGTGTTTGTTATTAGAGCCCAGTGGTTGATTGTTGGGCATCTTCCTCAATTGCTCTCTACCTTATTTTTTGAGACAGGGTCTCCCAGGGAACCTGTTAGGTTGGCCTGAGAGCAAGTCCCTTACCTTGGCACTGGGGTTAGAGTTGTTGTGTCACTCCTGGCTTTTACATGGGTCCCGGGGATTTGAACTCAGGTCCCTATGCTTATGTGACAATTACTTTCCTGACTAAGCCTTCTCCCAAGACTTCCTGATCTTTTGAGACAGGGCCTTACTATGGAGCGTAGGCTAACTTTGAGCTAGCAACCTTTCTTCCTTAGCTCCTCAAGTTCTAGGAATGCAGGAGTAACTCATCACACACAGCTGAAGATTCTTTCTGATGTGACCCAGTCTCTTTTATTCTGGTCCCAGTTTTGCCAGTAGTCCCCAAGGCAGCCTCTGTAGCCTTTAGATGGCATTCAAAGCCAGGGGTAGACCATTTTGGCTTAATGGGTGGTGACAGATGCTCAGGGTCTCTGGGGGGTCCTCCCCTATGAGGTCTTCGGGCCTGAGCACCTTTCCTTCGGCAGGACACAAGAGGATCATTGGTAAGTATCTTGGAGGTCATGTGGCTCATGTTCCCATCAGATGTTATAGCGGCTTCTGCTGAAGCACCTGGGCCACAGGGAGCAGGGACGTAAGGAAACACTCTGATGTACATTTCCTGCTTATTCCAGATGTGTGGGAGCTCTTCCCCAAACTCTCACTCCATTCAGTTCTGACATTGCCTTCCTGGAGATAATATTCGGTGGAAGGCTAGGTCTCATATGGCTGCCTGCCTATTTGAGATGCCAGTGGCAAGTTGCAGACTGTCATCTGTGTTTCTGAACTAGCAGGCGATAAACTGGCATTCCCAGAACACCCTCCACCTGCAGCTCAATTAATTTGTTAAAGTGCATGATAGAACTCAGGAAAACATTTCACTTATGCTCTGCAATTTTTTTTTTAAATAAAGGAATTGCAAAGGTGCCAATGGCAGATAAAGAGATACACAGGGCAAGGTGTCTGCAAAAGGGCCCAGAGCTCCTATAACCCCCTTAAGTGCAACAGCTTCCACATAGCTCCATGCATCCAGCTCTCAGAGAGTTATCTCAACCTTGTCCTGTTGGGTTTTTAATAGAGCTTTATGACAGAGACACACTTTAATCATTAGGCACTCATGACCAACTCAACCTTCGGCTCCTCTGCCCTGCTTGAGGGTGGAGGTGTGGCTGAACAGACCAACCTTTTAATTTTACGTTGGTATCTCTAGTGGTCAGACTCTGTTCTACAGCTATCTAGGACCCACCCCTACCCACCAGTTATCTCATTAGTGTGCAAAAGCTGATCATATCAAGGGCAACTTGAAGGAGCCCTTTACTGTGAACCTGGGTGTAGGGCATCCCACATCACTGCCAGAACTCTTGCCCTTCCCTTCTGAAGTAGATTGTCAGATGGTTAATGTTGAGCTTTAACATCCATCTCATCTCATCATCATCTTGCTTTTAGAAGCCACACACGTAGGAGACCATTCCTCTACTCTTGCTTGATAGAGACCCTCACGGGTCTAGGAAACACTGAAGCCTTTCTTAGTTTCTCCCTAGCCTTTCTTTCTAGTAGCCTTTCTAGTAGACGGGGGATGTTCTGATCTATCTGTGAAAATACTATGCTGTCTTTAAAAGGCACCACCATGAAGGGGGTGTGAGTTTTTTCCATGTGAGGTATGGGAAGAACATTGTTATTATTACTGTCTGAGTTGGGTGTCATATTCTGTTTACATACTCACAATTTTATTAGCCTTTTGGCCTGGGAGTGGAGGCAGGGGCTCCTGGCTCCTGACACCTGACTGTGGACAACTGTGGCTCCTAGCTGGTCCAGGTGGCATTCTTGATTTTCTCTCTTTGTCTTCCGTTTTCTTTTCAAATGAGAGATTACTCAAGTTTTATATGCAGTCATGTTTAAAGCTTAAGTTTGAATTAAAATTTGCAGCACAGTTGAAGGTGAGATATGTTCCTGTACACTTCCAGCTTTCCCGTATGGTAACACTGCACGTAACAGCAAAAAATGAAGACGGTGACCCAGCAAGGACTTGGCCAACTTTAGCCTTTGTTTGATTCCAGGAGACTTTCCCTAAAGTCTTCATTCGTTTAAGAGTTCAGTGTAGGTACCACACTGCAGTGCCCTACAGTATAGGTGATTTAAAAGCAAAACAGTTTTATTTCATCTTTCATTCCTTGATTACAGAAGAATGTTTGGTTTAGATTTTATACATATTTTGTTTATTTCAGCAGTATTTTCTTCTTGCCTTTTTATTTCCTTTTGTGTCTCTGGCCATGGAATCTAACTACATTTTTGTCTTCCCTATTTTGGGGTTCATCTGTGTTTATGAAGGCAGGCTATTTAAATTATGCCTGGATTCACCCCCTGGCTGGGGTGGGACTCTTTCAACTGATCTGCTAGTATAGAGGGATTTTCCCATGAGGCCCATCCAGGGACCCCTGTCTTTGAAGGGCACTTTATGTTTTATGGGATGGTGTAGCAGCTTCCCGGCCTGCACTGAGGAGCCCCCCCTGTCCCTGTGTTCTGCATCCACCTGCGCATCATGACCTGGCATGCCACAGGCATGTGATCATGTATGCTTCTTGTTTGAACTCATTGCCTTTTATTGTTTGTATTAATCTCTGAGGCCAAGAACCATAAATCATGGGAGTTGTAAAGTGGGTTCCTTACACCCAGTGTGTGTTCGTCCTTTTTCTTTCTGATTTTTCTTGGTATGGGGGAATGTTGCTGTGTCTTAGATTCCAGATGCCTCCCACAAATCTCCTTGTCTAACATTACATCTTCCCTCTTCTCAGTCATGTTTATCAACGCTAGTACCTAGGCTATCTTTTATTGTTGATTAAATTGATGCTTTTTACTTATTTATTCTCTCTCTCTCTCTCTCTCTCTCTCTCTCTCTCTCTCTCTCTCTCTCTGTATATGTGTGTGTGTGCGCGCCACAGCACATATGTAAAGGTCATAGAACAATCTAGTGGAGTCTATTTTCTCCTTCCTCCTTCATGTGACTTCTGGAGGTCAAATTCAGATCACAGGGCTTGTGTAGCAAGCTGAGAACTGCTGGGTCTGTCCTCATTTGCATCCACAACACTTGGGGTAGTATTATTGTTCTACAATGTAGCAGCACTTCTTTTAACCTGTGTGGGGCTAATCTTATTCTCCGATAAAGTTGACTTATGAGCAGTAGTTACCGCATAATCTCTGGAAAATTCCATTGAATTGTTCTTATTAGTTCATTTTATAATGTTAAATATGAAAGAATAGCAGTAGGAGGGAATCTTGTTGTTAGACAGGTTCAGGAATGAAGCTAGCCCTACACTCAGAAGCAATGTGATCTTGAGCCAGTTACCTTCCCCTGTTAAGACTATATTCACTAATCAGTAAAAAGGGGGCTATCATGCCACACATGGGGCTGCTTTTAGAGTGAAAAAAGAGAATGCAGATGAAGGCATGAAACTTGGCGGGTGTGTCCACTGAATGGAAGTTTCCCTTGACATCTCTTGTTGAGGTGGTCGTGGATTTCTGGGTATCACATGGTTTCTGCATGGATTTCTGGGTGTCACATGGTTTCTGCATGGATTTCTGGGTGTCGCATGGTTTCTGCATGGATTTCTGGGTGTCTCATGGTTTCTGCATGGATTTCTGGGTGTCGCATGGTTTCTGCATGGATTTCTGGGTGTCACATGGTTTCTGCACTCGCTTTGCAGAAGAGCCATCATTCTACAGCCATCTCTTCATCCCTCATCTTTGTCCTTCTATTTCACATGCCCCCAAAGAGATGGCAGAAGGCATCTCAGGGTGGTACAGAGGGCTTGTCATTTGGGGCAGCTGGGGGTGGATGAATTGAAGATGTGTGGTGTTCTACTACGGACTTGTCTGTGTCTCAGAAGCAATCTTTAGTTTTAGAACGTTCTGGCTGATGTCACATCCTGGAAAGTCAATGTAAAACAAATAAACAAACAAACAAAAAACATCAAGTGGGAAAAAATCTAAGAAAGAGTGGAAGAAATCTACCAATGTTTATTGTACTTCTGTAATAGGTTAAGAGATTGAGATTCATAGTCATTATGATCTGAACTCCTTTGTGTGTCCAATATTTCCTTATTCCCAAGCACCACCTTTCCTGCATAAAGCTATGCTGGTGTGTATCTCTCTTAGGTTCTTGGTCTGACCCAGGGGTGTGTCTCCACAGCTCAGGAGTGGGTTAGACTCCTGTCCTGAAAGGCCATGAGACTTGGCAGTTCTGTTAGTGGATGTGCTGTGGGGCTGAGGCCCATGTCGCTTCTTCTATCCCTCAATAGGTCTGTTAGTATGGCCCTCATACCTGCTGTCCTTCAAGATGTCCTTCCAGCCCTCACTGGACTTCCATTAAGCACATTTTTTTTTTTACAGACGTCCACACTATGTCAGTCTCTAGGTTATTAGCTGCAGAAAACCAAAAGCCAAGGAGACACGGATTCCCAAGAAGCACAGTTGAGGAGACATCTCAAAGTTAACATAATCACATCAGAATATGTTGTGATATGAAGGGGCTGAGAGATGGGCAAAGAGACATCACTATGAAAATCTTGTCACTCCTTTTAATAAACAAAAGGGTTACTCATTAAAAAAAATCAAGAGCAGTTACTACAAGAACTACAATAAACATTATATTGGTGAAAATATATTTAAATCATATTTTCTATGTTCCTTACATAAACATTTAACCAAACTTCAGAAGAGTAATAATCACCTTTTATCAGGAACACACACACACACACACACACACACACACACACACACACACACACCACATACACACATACACACTCATCTCTCTTCCAAACTTAGATAATCTGTTGCTTGCCTTACATGTTGATCTAAGTGTTTTAATTCTAATATTAGCATACTGTGTTAATTTAATATATTTCAGATAGATGGTGGTCTGATGTTTGAGAAATATTGCTTTAAAGTGCAGTTGCCTACATATCTGTCCCCAGGTTTTGGAACTGATAGAAATTCCTGAAATTTCAGGCTAACAAATACATTCTAGTCATATGCCATGTGCTAAGAGTAAAGCAAGAGACAGGACATCTTGTCTTGAAGATTTCTGTACAGTGTCTATCACAGAGTAAACATGTATTCTTTTCCATTGTTTTTGTGGTTGCTACTATTGTCAAAGACACACAAAAAGCATGAATTTATAGCATGACTCCACAGATCTTCTAGACTCTGTTTTATTAACTAACATTTTTGACCGGTAGGCAAGAAGCAATTATAATTGCTGGGCCCTTTAGGTTGTTTTCAAAGTCAACAGTTACGTTTTCTTGCTGCAATCAGCTATACACTTCACTAGGAGAATTATTTGTTGTTCCCCATCTAAGGCTTAAAATGTGTTTTCCTAGTGAAACCTTCTCTGTTAGTATATTTGTTTTGCCTTCATAACATAGAAGGAGGAGTGAAAACATAGGATACTTGAGTCAAGGATAAGCTAGAATAAGAACTTAATTCTACCAATTACCAAGTCCGGACACTTGATACTGAAACAGAGGGCTTCGGCCCTCTCTGTAATTAGAAGTTGAGTAGAGTTTATCTTTGGTGCTTAAGAAGTTACAGGCAATGTTCAGATTTAGACAATGCTTATCTCTTTTCCACTGACTGAAACTTGTTTTTTAGAAATGTGTTCACACTTAACAATTTTGATTTAAATGAATAATGAAAGTGTAAAATTAGCGTAGCTGCTTCAGCATATAAAATCAGTGTTTAAAATTAGTCATTTCCCATGCTCAACTTCTGTAAGCAACAATGGCCACATGTAAAACATAACATTGGGTTTCAGATAATGATGATGGATTCAGGGATGTTCCTAATTACAGAACCCTCCCCCTACAGAAATCATTACCTTAAGTACTTCATGGGAGTGAAAGAGCCTGGCCTTCCAATGGAGCTGGGGATTAATGCAGTTTTGTGAGTCTTCCCATTCTGGGAGGAGGAGGATGAGCAGGAAGTGAGTGAGGCCGGTATCACAAGTAGTCACTGAACTAGTCACAGTGTTCAAACCTGGGTGATCTAGTTGCAGAGTCTGCCTTGATTAAGCAATGTGTGCTGTCCGGTCACCAGAAACATACAGGTCGCCTAAACCAGGCCTCACATTGTCTTCTCACATTTTACTGACAGCTCCCTGGCTCGAGTGGTGGGGATCCAGGAATTCACTAAGACTTCCTACCTGAGCGATCCCAACCAAAGCCCCTTGCACTTTGTTATTAAAGCAGTGAAAAAAAAAAAAAGAGTTGATATGGACTGAGTTCACACTCCCATTCAGCACCAGTCACAAGACCACTTTCTGCTTTAACCTATAGCACTTCCTTAGCTCTTAATCAGTATCCTTGTACATTTTATGGGGAATCCCCTGTAGCAGTAGGCAGCCAGGAAAGATGCCAGATCAATATGACCTGCGGAAATGTAAGGAATTAAAAAGTGCATGTGAAGAACCAGTAGTGGTTCTGTTTTAGTTGGGTTTTACAGTTAGTTGTCCCACTGGTTCTGTTCTTGTGTTTTATTTGAGGCAGCAGGAAACCATCTTCCCCTCCCCGATCTAAAGCCTTTCAGAGGAGGGGTATCAATAGTGTAAGCCATATCCCTCATTAAATGAATAAAGTCTGACAGTGGCCTAAAATCAGTACACCTAATGGGCTTCCACAAGCTGACCCGTAATAGTCCCTCTCTTAGGAGACATAAGCTCAGAACCTTCTCGTTGGCAGAAACATTTTGTGCCTTTATCTCTCCACCTCTCAATTGGGTCCTTTCTGTAGGACTTGGCAGCATGCCAAATGAATTTAGGATGACAGTCCCTATACAGGCAGAACAACACATCCCCACGGCTACATGTCCCAGGGTCTCACTTCCTCCCCTCTCTTGTAAATGAAAGTCATGGTAAAGTGCAAGAAAGGGCTGCTTTTCTTGTCCTGGCAACCCAGACCCCACCTCTACTTTTGAATTCCCAGCCAAGGGGGTTTGATGTGATCCAATGGTGCTTCAGAAACTGAGGCAGATCCAGGCAGTGGAAGAGTCTTAGCCCACATCATCCTGTGCCTTTGTGTCTGTGACTAAACAAAACTGCCAGTGTCTTTTAAGGACGATAGCAAACTAGTTATGGCTGCTTCTGAATACTGTAGGATTCTATGTGGCAGAAGCCAATGGGATAGAATGGAATTTAAGACCTATCTAGATTGTCAGTGGTCCAAACACAAAGTTGCACAGTGGAGAGGCCAACGGCTTGTCAGGTCTTTTGGTGGCTAGGACCAGGAATCTGGATATTTTAGTGTGCACGGGGGTGGTATTCCAGGTAAGCTGCCCAACTATTCCCTCTCAGAAACCTGTGAGAGCAGGCGAGCTGGCTGGGCCAACTCAGCATCTAGTTCACCCAGGAGTCTGATGACTATTCTGTTGGGCAGGGTTTTGGTTAGGTATGTGGAGCATATAGAAGCGTGTACTTGACTACTGAGAGAGTATTTCACAGCACAGACAATAAGTCGGGCCAGTTGTTCACGATGGACTGATAACTCTGCCCTTAAGGAGCTTGAGTTCTAGAAGAGGAAGACTTACTAACCAAGGCATTCAGATGATGTCTTGCTCCTCAACGTAGTCCCCGCCCCTTTAAGGCTTCCGTGTGTGTGTGTGTGTGTGTGTGTGTGTGTGTGTGTGTGTGTGTGTGTGTGTGTGTCAGCAGAGGTCAGGGGAATGTCAGTTCCTAGAACCAGAGTTACAGGTGGTTGGGAGCTGCCTTACATGGGTGCTAGGAACCAAACTCCGGTCCTCTCCAAGAAAAGCATGTGCCCTAAACCACCGAACCATTCTCCAGGTCCTTTGTGTGTCTCTTTTTTCCTTGATGTTGGGTTTCTGTGTGATGGGGCTTAAGGTTTTAATTAGTCTGGTGTGTGGCTTGAGATCCCGGGTTCAGGAATCCCCAGGTGAGCAGAGTGGGTAGGAGAGGAGGGTTGTGAGGCACAGCTTCAAGGGGTGTCGGAGCTCTGGGAGGAGCGTTGGGGGCACCTCAGTCACCTGTTCTTCCCAGGCGAGGTGAGTTTGGAGCTAAGACAGAAGGTGTGGACATTGTCCCTAGAGTGAACAGGTACAGATGGGGTTGTAAGATGAAGCAAACATAAGTCTAGGGAGCCAGGTGACATTTACATTTTGGAAAATGTAACGTGTTCTAAAAAGCGTGTCCAAGGCATGATGATATCAAAAATGCACATCTAACAGTTTGGTATAATAAGAATGAGCAGAAGAGGTGTGTGTGTGGGGGGGCAGCAATAGGGTAGTGATTGCTGTTCTAGCCAGGGACCAACTGAATATTTGATTGATTGGTTGGGTAATGACAAAGAGAAAGAAAACAATGTAATTCTGTCCTGAGACACGCGTGTTCCCATTTCCCCTGTGTACTCGGATTGGGATTGGCCCCAACCAAGCACACCGAGGCTCCCTTTCCTGAGCCTAGGGTGGGAATCTCGTTGCCTTGGCAACTCTCTCCTGCTGTTGCTTAAAACCGTTTGAATTACACCCCTGCCAGGCAGTCACCAGTCGCTTTCTTTTCTTCCCAGCTCATTTTTTCCCTGACAGAACCCTGGCTGGAGGCGGCTTCAGTGCGGGCCTAGCCTGGGGAAGATTTCAGGGCTGCGGGCTGCGGGCTACTGCAGCCCTGCTCATGCATCGCATTCTCCTCTCTTCAAAGGGCGCTTTAGAAATGGAAGAGGCCAGGCTGCAGAAACACACCCGGACGGCAGTTTTTATGAGAAAATGCAGATAAAGAGCCCGGCGGTAGGGCCATATGTTCCCCATAATCTCCAAAGCCGTCACTTCAATTAGAGCCTCCCCCGAGTTCTAATGCCCGATCCTGAGTAAACAAGCCGCTCTGAAAGAAGAACTCGATTTCCAATTAAAAGTGTACTAACATTTCTCCCTCCCTTAATTCCCGCCGAGCAAAGCCCCGCGCGGGCGGAGGCGCGGGCTGGGTCGCCGCGAGGTCGTCGGGTCCGCGCCTCCCCGCGCCGCCGCGCCTTCCCAGGTGACGTCAGGCGGGCCCGGGATTAGGGCGCACCCCGCGCTCCCGCGCCGCGCCGCAGACTTAATTAAAAGTAATGCCACGGTAAATCCGCTGGCTCTGGCTGGCGGGGCCGCGCCTTCGGGCCGGCCTGCGATGGGGGTTGGGTGGGGTGGGGTGGGGCAGCTTTCGGAAGCAGGTGCTCTTTCTGTCTGTCTCTATCTCTCTCTGTATCTCGCTATTTTGTCTCTCCCTCCCTTCCTTCATTCTCTCTCTCCCTCCCTCCC
>NC_034594.1:140276497-140317449 GCF_900095145.1 Mus pahari
TCTCTCTCTCTCTCTCTCTCTCTCTCTCTCTCTCTCTCTCACACACACACACACACACACACACACGTGTGTGTGTTTGTGCGCACGCGCCTGTCTGTGTGTCTATGCATTTGCTTGATCGCTTGCTTGTTTGCTTGTTGCTTGCTGTTATTGGTTTGCAGATGGACATGGCTACCCTCTCTGTTCTCTCCACCCGGCCCTGCCCTTAGAAGTACAGACACAGACACACATCCTGTCTGAACCCGGATTTCCTTTTTCCTCCCAGTCTCCTGTGTCCTGTGCCACAGATGCCACTTTCTGTATAGCCTCCCCAGACCCCGTGCTAAGGGCAGGGATGTATGGAGCCAGGTGTTACTGAAACATAAGTCAGGGGCACCCTCCTGGCGTTCTTGTGGAGAGCGCTGAATGTGAGCATCTCTGCCCCTCCATCCTCCACCTCAGGACACTCACGGTTTCTATGGGTGCTTTCTGTTCCGCAGAGCTGCTGGAAAGCTGCTTGCTTTCAGATGGGACAGGGATGGATAGATTAACTTTCTGGCCTACTCTCCACACCATGAAAGAATCAAAGAATTGAAGCTATTATCTGAAAAATCCCAGAAACATCAATAAGCAGAAAATCCTCGACAGATCATTCAAATGCAAATAACACTCCTTCTTTCATGAGTTATCTACCAGAGTAATTACTTTAGTTTTCAGTTTGGCCTTGGCGGTGGTAAAGACTTCTGAGACTTGGTCTAAGTCCACCACGGCTTGTTTACTCCTCACACTTGTGATTGATGCTAACTAAATTAAATTGAGGCCAGTTCAGCAAACATCTCTGGGCCTGGCTATCTGTTAGATGCTGAGTTAGCTACCAGCAATTACAAGTAGCAGGAAACCCTTGCATTCCAGGCACAGGGCTCCTTAGTGGACAAAACAATAACTGCAACAAAACCCCTCACCAGTGATTGTAGTGATTCGTGGTATAGTTGATGATACCGGTATGAGCAGCAATTTTTCTTGGTGAGTGTGTGTGTGTGTGTGTGTGTGTGTGTGTGTGTGTTAGGTGTAAATGACTCCTGGAGCTATTCCAGACATGATGGCACACTCCTGGAATCAGACCACTTGGGGTGTGGGGCAGGAGTCAGGGTGGAGGCAGAAGAATCAACAGGTCTTGGTTATATGGCAAGTTCAAGGCCAGCCTGTGTTACATGAGATTCTGTCTTAAATAACCAACCAAGCAAACCAACATTAACAAAACCCAGGAAAGTGTTCAAAAAGCGCTTCACAAGTATATGGCATTGAGGTGTTTTCTAAGTGGTTGCTGGAGGGGGGTGGTGTAGCCTCTCCTGTTCTAAGCTGCTGAAGGCTGTTGTATCTGAGCCTTGAAGGAAAGGCTGGATCGTGGGGCTCCTCTGGGGGACTGAGCTGCTAGTGCTGGTTACTGGTGAGATTGGTACTTAAACAGGAAGTGTTCATGTATTGTATTTGAATATATTCTGCACCCGACCTTAGCCGAACAACGGAGAAGGGACTGAATACATTCTGACGGTTGTGGAAAGACTGAACGGGAGTTTGTCGCAGGGTGAAGTTACTTGGTCAGTTCTTGTGAAAGAGAAGCACAGGGGATGGATTAGAGTTGGTGATGCTCCATGGCACAGGATGATTAGAGTTGGTGATGCCCCATGCAAAGGAGGGGGAATAAGCTACTGTGGTGGGAGGAGTGAGTGTGGACCAAAGTACAGGTTAGAGGTTTCAAATAATTAGTTCATTTTCACGTTCAGTCATATTCATTTCAACGAATCCCTACTATGTGCTAGACATCATTCTGAGTGTGGGCAGGTTACGATGGTGAGCAGAACAGGTCAAACCAGTGATATATGGCTTCGACTCCAGAATTGAAACTGTCATCAAGTAAAGTCAGGAATGCTCATTCTGAGGTTGACACTCGTGTTTCTACAGTGTGCAGATAATGTCACAGTAGAAAAAAAAAAACAAAACATGTCCAGAAAATAAAGAATCATCAAGGTAATTAATTCAGGTGGGGAGTGTTGAGTGACTTGGTGAATAGTGGATATGGTGGACAGTTGAGCAATTGAATTTAGGGCTTAAAGATGTGTGCACTTTCTCTCTCTCTCTCTCTCTCTCTCTCTCTCTCTCTCTCTCTCTCTCTCTCTCTCTCTCTCTGTGTGTGTTAATGACACACATTTAGGAATTATAGAAAAGCTGGCAATTTAAAACATGGTAGTGTCTCTACAAGTGTTCCCACAGATTTTATTGTCTGAGTCTTTAGGACTACAAAACACACACACACACACACACACACACACACACACACACACATGCACACACTCATTGACAAGTACCAATAGAGCGGTTGTCCTCAAAATATGACTTAGGAGGAAAAAGTCAGATTCCCCTGGGATCTTGCTCGAAGTCAGACTCATAGGTATCACTGGCTGTGTGGGAGTCGGGCACTAATCTTTTTAACTTTTTAAGTTCCGTACTGGAGTGCCCACCAGATATCAGCCACAGAGACTAGCCCCGTCACAAGGGTGGTCCCCTGAACCTCCTAGTGACATTGCTTATGGAGACTCATCTGTCTAAATTCCCTTGGGCAGCTGTGAGTTATTCTAACTCAGCTGGGGCTGATGCAGAGTCAAATTCTCCTCAAGCCTGAAGTGTTAGGACATCTGTTCTTAAGTCCTTTTAGTGACTCCTTTATGATGCCTTGACACTATGTAGCTCGCTTCATCACCACCAACATAGTGTACAGCTCAGACTGACTGACTCATGGTATCCCAGATATGCAGTGAGTAAACAGATATGAGGCAAGCTGGGCACTGGATAAGATTTTCACATAACAGCTTCTGAAATGCCCTCAACCTCTGAGTCTGCAACACACACACACACACACACACACACACACACACACACTCCACAAGTCCCTGTGTATTACCATCACCTGCATGCCATTCAGACATTTGAGTCCCTCTTCTGTGACCAGCCCCTAAGCCATGTAGGAAATATAAAATAGGTTTTGAAAAATTACAGTTTTCCATAGTCCAGATAGACTTCAACACAAGGTACAGCCAGTGAATAAGAATTCACTGTCTGGATAGATCAGCGGCTATTCAATGTGTGCATTTTTAAATAATACAGAGACAAGAGAAACTGGTGAGGGTAGAAGTGGGCCGTGAATCAGTTAACACAGTTTTAAAAGTAAAGGCTTTTGTGGGCATGGGTACCTTGCTCAAATTCTAGTTCTTCCTCCTCATGGCTGGTGACCTTGAATAAGCATTTGAGCTTCCCCTTTACTGTTTGTGAAGTGGAATGTTCTGAGGTTTTCACAGAGTAGTAACTCCTGTGGTACCTGGCACCAAGTACGTGTTCAAGAAAAGAGATGTATCATTATGCATATGTACTGGGCACTTATTATGGTCCTTAGCCATCCTGTTCATGCACTGGCAAAGAGAGTGGCAAAACCCAAGAGTGCCAAACACCCCAAGGACTTCTTCCTGACTCATCATTTTCTTCCTGTGAATGATTGGGAAGCTGCACATTAGATTTTCTGGCAAAGGCGCGAGGAGCCACAGCTGGTGTTACTTAATTTAACAGCTGGAGGGGGGGTGACCAGAGGGATTTGGGGGCACTGGAAGGAAAGACAAAGGTCACCAGACAGTCTCTGCAAATGGAACGTGTCAGTGGGATGGACTGCATGCAGCACTTTTCATAAGAATTGGCATACTGTGTATGCAGGTTTAGTGGCTATTCCTGGTTGTCAACTTGACTATATTTGGAATGAACTACAATCCAGAATTGGAAGGCTCACCAGTGACCCTAATCTGGAGGCTGGGAGATAGAAGTTTCTGACCTGGATCTTGGTATGGAGATCTTGAGGCNTANTGGCTATGGATTCCAGAAGATTAAGACAGGGCGATCTCTGAGTTCAAGGTCATCTGGTCTCTGAGTTCAAGGTTAATCTGGGCTACACCTTCTGCTAGAGACATATAAGGACATTAGAAGAAGGGAGTTACTCTCTCACTTTTTTGCCTGCTTGCCTCGTGGGACTGAACAACTGCTAGATCCTTGGACTTCCATTCACAGCTACTACTGAACCATTGTTGGGAATTGGACTGCAGACTGTAAGTCATCAATAAATTCCTTTACTATATAGAGACGATCTATAAGTTCTGTGACTCTAAAGAACCCTGACTAATGCAGCAGGACATTAGTTTATTTCAAATTATATTTATGTTCTTTTAAAGCAACCATCGACAACTTGGAGGTCTCTTGTTTTTGCAGAAATGTGTGCCTCCCTAAAAGCAGAGCTGGCAGTGGTGGTGGAAAGGGCATGGGAAGTGCTCACCACTCACCTGTGTTGGCTTGTGGCTCTCCAGGAGGCTGGGGACCTGCTCCACATGAATGTAAGGGAAAGCCATGTAGAGTTAGTTGGCTTGCCCCTGAGAAACTGGTTAGATCCAAGCTCTTACATTTTCCTCTTGCTTTTCTGAGGTCCTTTCCTTCTTTCCTGAGTCCTGGGTTTCTGAGCCTGAGATCAGGAACTTCCAGGGACTTGTGGAGAAGTGCAGATCTGCGAAGTGGTAAATTCTCCTATGCATCTCCACACTCTCTCCCAGGGCGTGGTGCTGCTCCAGCACAGGGTATGTTCTAGCCTTCCCATGCCTGGCTCCTAGGGCTGATTTCACAAAGCCAGTTTCTCCACACCTAGGTTATTTTTCTTGACTCTGGATATATCGAAAGGTGAAATATGAGAAGGTCATGGGAGAATACTGAGGCTAAAATTACAAGACACCAAATTGAGGGGCTGACTGAAGCACAGGTCAAGTGACAGCTACTGTGGCTACTCACATTGTATCATAATAAATTAGAAGGTACATCATTTTGGAGACTTAACATACATGCTTTGTGGATTTTCTTCACTGTCACACATACGTTGTAGAAGATTCTCAGGCTGATCTTCACAGAGATGCTCAGGCTAGGTATAACAGGATAGATGCTTTATTAACAATAAAAAAATTTATGCCTGATAACCCTGGAAGCTGCATGTCCAAAGTTGGGGTGCCAGCACTATTGAGGTCTCTGGTCAAAGCTTCTGAGGTTGCAAGTGGTCAACCTCTAATTGTATTCTCATGACCTGGAAAAAGACTCAGTTCTTTGGGATCCCTCTTACAAGGACACTAATCCTGCTTAGAAGGTAACCATCTTCATGACTCCATTACGCTTAAATGGTTTTACCACTAATATGATGATGGTTGAACGCAGCTGTCAACTCCACACACTTAGGAAGAAGGGACGTCAACTGAGGAATTGTCCTGTCACGTTGGCCTGTAGACATGCCCGTGGGGCATTTCTTGATTGCCAACTGATGCAGTAGGACTCAGCCTTCTGTGGGCAGTGCCATCCCTGTGAAGATCAACCTATGCTAATAAGAACATGGCCTGGAAAGTGAATGGATGGACATCATTTCTTCACGTCTCTGCTGCTGTTGCTGCCTCCAGGTTCCTGTGTGAGCTCCTACCTCAGCTTCCCCTCATGCTGTAATATGACCTTCCACATCCCAAGTTGCTTTGGAGCATGGCATTTATTAAGGCAACAGAAAGCAAACTAGAACAAATACCATCACTTTGGGGCTTAAGATTTTAATGTATGAATTTTAGGAGGACTCAGCACTCAATCCATGATGGTCTCAGTATACCTCACCAGAAACACTACACTTTGGCATTTGTGGTACAACAGAACAGTTATGCTCTCTCTATTCTCTCTCTCTCTCTCTCTCTCTCTCTCTCTCTCTCTCTCTCTCTCTCATTCATTGACTTACAACTAGAGAAAGATCCTTCAATAGATTTAATTTTCAAGTGCTCAATGGGACAGAAGATGTTCCGGATTGAGTAACCGTGATAAACTTTGTGATCATGAACAACAATTTTGTTAATATTTCCCTCTTTTATTTGGAAACGCAGAAATGTGATCATGGCAGATCAAGCTGAATGAGACATAAGAAGCATCTGTTTAAGTCCTTCAATTCATTAGTTGAAGAAATTGGAGATAAGTCTCTTGTCCCAGAACACATCTTGGTCACTGGTGGCACAGATAATATCAACTTTCTATACCCACTTCAGGCCTCTGGGCTGCCCCCTTTTGTGTCTTACAAATGTGGTTCAATCTGTGTTTGGTGGTCAGTCAAGGAGTTATGACTACTCACCTCTATTATTCTAGTTAGTGGGTATCCCCTTAAGATCCTGATCTTTGGGGTTGCCTAGAATGGCTGCATAGTCCTTTAAATGATGCATTTGGTTTAAGAGAATTAAAGTGCCTTAAACAAGGCTGATGTTATATTTCACATCGAAGGCACCAGTTTTGGTTCCTGTGTGTGTCTGTGTGTGTCTGTGTGTACATGCACATGTTTATGCCTATAGGTGGGACTAGAGGTCAACACTGTGCATCATCTTCAACTTCTTCTCCACTGTATTTTTTGAGTCAGGGTCTCTCACTGAACATAGAACTCCATGCTTCACGTAGACTGGTTGTCCATCAAGTCCCAGGGATCCACCTGTCTCTTCGTTCCCAGCACTGAGATTACAGTCATGCCCTGCCATAACTACTATTTACATGAGCGTCCAGCTCCTCGTATTCCCAAAGCAAGCATTTTTATAAAATGAATCATCTTCCCAGCTCACTGATACCATTTTAAGGTACACTAAGTTGTAACAGGACACAGTTGATGTGGTCAGAAAATATTTTACCCCAGCTTTAAAAATATTTTAAAATGTATTCCTTGACAATTTCAAACATGTATATAAAGTAGTTTACCATATTATTACCCCATTACCCCTTTTCCACTACACCCCCTGTACCCATTCTTTCTAGCAAGTCCCCTTCCACTTTTATGCCTTTAAAAATGACCTATTGAGTTTAATTAGAGTTGCTTGCATAGTGTGGGGTTATTTACTAGAACTCAGATAATGTATCAATGGCTACACCACTGAAGAAGAGTGAACCCCCACTCCACAATGCATCAAGGTTTCACTGATCTATAAAATAAAGACATATCTTACAATTAAATGTACCTTGTATTTGATGCAATGTGATAGTTGATTTCTAGGACAAATTTCAGAGACTGTGTCAATGTTAACTATTCTAGAGGTGATGCAGGAGGTGACAAAACCTTTGTTCTTAGCTGTTTGGTTCTTACCTAACAGCTCAGCACACACAATGGGCAAATTGAAGAGAGGTTTTAAGACAAAAAATGTGACAACATCCTACTTTCTCTTCCCAGTCTCCGGAATAAGATTTCTTCTAGATGCTTTGGGGCCTCTAAGTGTTTTTCCTTTGGCCTCTTGGATCTGGCCATGGTGCTGACTGTAGATTTCTAGTACTAATTTCCCAAGAATTCTGAAGTCTAAGTCCTGGAACCAAATGTCTTTTATGCTCCAGCGCATATTGAATCCTCTTGTATGAGCCTTACAACTGTAGCTTCAAGGAATCTAACAGGAAGATGACTTAATCCAACTTGGATTTGAGCACGGCCAGTGAGGCAGAGTAATTCTAGGGCCTTACCTGGCAGGTGAGACAGTCCCTTGCTGAAGTTCCTTGTCACTCTCAAGAACTGAATCAGCCAAGGCTCAACTTAGAAAGGATACACAGCTGTAAACATTTATAACACCAAGTGAGTTTGAATTGGAGAACCAGTAACCCAGCCAGTGAGGTGACAGACATGAAGGCAGATCAGCCTCCAAATTAACAGGAAAGCATGCTGCCGGGTCCCCTAAGTCGACATGCCAAGGAAGTGAGATAAGTTCTGGGGCATCTGGTGGAAGCCTAAGCTGCCAGGTGTGAGCTGGCACTGTGGGAAAATGCCAACAGCTGCCAGAGACATTACCCAAGGAACAGAGAGGTCACGGGAAGACCTTGGTCTCTCCCTGTCTTCTGTCTGCCTTGTAAATGTTTCCCGTTGGCTCATGCAGCAGCCTGTGAGGTTTGTCCTTCAGGTGACACAGAGCAGACAGTGAGCAAGGAATACACCTGAGTGACAGAAAACCTGCGAAACAGATGAGGAAAAAGTTAGAGATGTCTAGTATGGTAGAATGAAAAAAACGGAAACCAGCATATTAGTTCATTAAAGTTGGAGCCTTCTTTTGCGTTGAATAGAGAGCAGTTGTCTGGGCTTCCATGGTGAAAAGGTGAATAAAGTAGACAAAAAACCCTGAATTTTGGGTGATGAGGAACAAGTAGTGCCATCTACCTTTTCTCTTTCAGGGTGCATTGGGATTCTCTTGAAAAACAAGATTTACAGAATGCATCTATTTATATGTTTATCTATCTTTCCATCTCTCTCTCTCTCTCTCTCTCTCTCTCTCTCTCTCTCTCTCTCTCTCTCTCTCTATGTATGTATGTATGTATCTATCTATCTATCTATCTATCTATCTATCTATCATCTACCTACTTGTCTATCTAATCTATCATCTATCTCTATCATCTATGAATCCATCATCTATCTATTTACATAGATATATAAATAAACCACACACACACACACACACACACACACACACACACACACACACACACACACAGAGAGGATTTATTTGGGTGGCTTACAGGCTGTGATCCAACCATTCCAGAAATGGCTGTCTACCAACAGAAGGTCCAAGAATCCAGTAGTTGTTCACTACATGAGCCTTAATGTCTCAACTGATTTTCAGTATATCCCAGAGTCCCAACGAAATGGGCTCTAATTCCAGTGAAGGAATGAACTTGCCAGCGAGGGCAAGTAGACAAAGTGAGCAAGCTTCCTTCTCCCTTGTCCTTTACATAGGTCGCCCACAGAAGGTGTGCCCAGATTAAAGGTATATCTTTCCACCTCAAAAGATCCACATTAAAAGTGTGTCTTTGAAAAGATCCTTTACTGGTGTACTCAGCCTCTGGGGTTTTAGTTAATTCCAGATGTAATCAAGTTGACAACCAAGAGTAGCCATCACACAGTTTCTAGCTACAGCTTCTCATCCTACTTAAATTCAGTCCAAGCCTGCTGGCATGACCCACGTCTAACCTGAACAATCTACTGCCTGCTTTCGCTTTCCCTTTTCCCTTTATCCTCTTTGTGCACAGAGACTTGGCTATGAGAGCTGATCACTTTGAGCCAGGGACATTCTGCATGAGCTCACTGCTTGACTTGCTTTCTTTTGTCACCTTTTAATGTCATTTTACCTGCAGGATCTTAACTCCTGAGCATTCCGGCCACACACTAAAATACTATCCATCACCACTGATGTCTCTGTCACAGTCATTCTGTTTTCAGTATCTTTCATCACTATTTACATTTGACTTAGATTCTAAAATGACTCAGTTCATCATTTATTTATTGGCTATGTCTTCCCCAAAGGTGGGTAGGTTCTACTTGAGTAATGGGGAACATCTGTTGTATTCACAACTATATTTTCCAAGCCCACAATGATGGCTGTAACATTTAACTGTGCTCAGTGCTTGGTGTAGGGATGGGCCAAATCATCTCTTTGAATGGCATTTTGATTATTTGCTTGTATGACAGTCTTGCTACTTGTAACTTAAGTGGTTTTCCACCTCCTTTCTATTTTAAAATTAAAATCAATCTGTCTCTGTCTCTCTCTCTCTCTCCCCTCTCTCTGTCTCTCTGTCTCTGTCTCTGTCTCTCTCTCTCTCTCTCTCTCTCAAGAATGGGTAGGCACATACTTATTTTAAAGACAAGGTTTTACTCCAGACTGTCCTAAAAATCACAAGCCTCCTGCTTCAGCTTGGTGAATGCTGGGATTGCATGAACGTACCACCATGCCTGACTTATTCAGCTTTTTATTATGTTCTCCTTGTATATGATATATATATATATATATATATATATATATATATATATGCATGATATCACTTTGTGAATACGTTGTTGTGGTTGAGGATATTATTAATGGTTTGCATTTCTTGGGTGTCTAGTATGAAAGAAACTACAATTTGGAGAAATTAAGTAATATGTTGCTCCCCAAGGAAACAGCATTAGACTCAGCTTTCTGACTCCAAGGCCCTTTTCCTGCTTGTAGGGCTCCTACTGTTGGGTCTGCATCCTAGAGCATGGAAACACATGGTCCTTCCTGACCATCCTGTTCACCCTTTGGCACTGCCCTTCACTCAAGTGTGGTAACAGACTCTTGCTTTCTCTTCTTTATTTTGTGTCTAGTTTTAGCAAACCTACCTTAAGCTTTCTATAGGTCATCTTGCAGAAAGTTGCCCTGGTTGCCATGACCACATTGACCTCCCCTCTCCTGTATTCTCTAGAATCTTACATTTTACTAAAACTCTTCATGTCCTGTTTTGGCAATGTCTACTCTTTCATCTTCTCCACTACCCAGGACGTTCTTAGAGGCAGAGAGTCTGTATTGTTTGGGGGTGTATATTAATCACTCTGTAAAATGAATATTTTAGGTGAATACATGAATGATGGTTTAACATGAGGCACCTCTGAACATTGAAAATATATGTATTTATCTATGAAGATAATTTTATATAAAATTAAGAGTCTCATTCTGTGGGAGAAAAATAAATTCAGCTAAAGAGAAATGCGGTCTATGCACTTCTCAAGCACAGGGCAGAGAAGAGAGATTAATCTAGAATTCAGTGGCAGAGCTAGACCACGGCTGCTGCTCCACTCAGAGCTGCCTACGTTTCCCTGAAGCGCAGCTGTACCCACAATGCCACGTTATTTCTCATTTGCCAGCTCTCGCCAGTATCAGAAGGGATGAAACAGATGATCCAGAGGGAAGACTCATTCCAAGATGTGATCTAAGACAGTAAAGGAAACAGACATGTGTTGACATCCATGTAGTGTGAGAGAGGCACACTCTGGAGTCACCTGGGCCCTGCAAACAGAAGGGCTGATCAACACCGTGCTTCATCCTAGAAGAGGTGATAATGAAGAGAGGTGGGAGAGAGTCACTGGAGCTTGAGGGTCAAGGAGAGATGTCTGGGATGCAGAAGCCTTTCAGAGCCTCCCTGTCTCCTACGTGCTTGGGTACGTCCACAGCTCTGAGATCTAGCGGCCACCACAGTGACAAAGAGGAGGAGGATTCAACCTGTGTGTGATGCTGTCACTCAAGGTGATGGCTGCTAAGGCCAGTCCTGTACCTGACAGCCTCATATTCCAAGTCTTATGTTATCCTCACCCTTTCCTCTAGCTCTACCATTATGAGTTAAAGGAAAAACAGGATTTAAAAACTTCATTGTATTTTGCCCAGTTATTAAAACTGACAAGCATCATTGAGGATTTGGCTGAAATAGTTAAAATGGAGACAGGTCTTAGCTGCCTACGAATGGGAGGTTTTATGATTGATCGTGCCTCTTCAGAAACTCTAATGAGACCTCTTTGTGTGCACATTGCAGTATAGTGGGGGAATAGAACATTCTAGATCAGGACTTCTTAATCTTTTTTCTTCTTTAATCTTTTTCTAGATCAGGACTTCTTAATCTTTTTTCTTCCCATGGTGGGTTTTTTTTTTTCCTGAGAAATTTTACACAATCTTTAGGTATGTAAATTTACAAAATAGATCTTCATTTACTACTAATAAATCCCTTAGAAGTTTATTTTAAAGAACCTTCAGCATAGATACAAGCTTACTATTTATTAAAGACAAAAGCAAATTTACATAGTAATGAGCACTTGTGTACACGCTCAGAACCAAAGCTGCCCTGAGGTCGTGGGGAACAATATGGTGGCTCGCTGTCAGAAACACCCCAGATTCATTTACTGCAAGTTTGACCTTTAGTTGATTATTGGGCTGTTGTCCATTCAGAAACCCTTTATTGTTGTCAAGCTTCTCATGACCTCTGTATTTGTGACCTGTAGTTTATAAAGCTGAATTCCAGGTCAGTGATTCTCCAAGTGTGGTTCCTGACCTAGTGTGGTGGCATCCAAGTTCAGTTAGACCTAGAAAACCATTGGCTAGTCCCAGACCCACTGAATCAAAGCCCTGGGGACTAGCCCAGCCATCTGTCCAGCCCTCCAGGTGCTTCTGAAGCACGTTCAATTTTAATGAGCACTGTTCTGCAGTTATTGTAGGGATCTAGAGGTTGTAGAAACAGTATGTTTTTTCTCTTGCTGAGGTTTCAACTTAGCAAACTCTGTGATATATAAATACTAATAAGACTGGGGATAAATGAGTTAACAATAACGGTAGAAATTTAAAGCTAGTTAGTGATGTAAAGTGTTTCTAGTAATAGTGCCCTAAAATAAAGACCATCTTAGTATACCCAGTTTCACTCAAAGGTGTAATCACGTATCCTTTCCAAGGGGTAGCAATCAAGTTGGTTGCATATGGTTATACTCAGTATAGTTTTAATGTAGGGAAAGCTCAATCTCCTGGAAGAAATGTCTGTGTTATTTTCACCCAATTTTGCTTTTTCATTCATAAAGAACATTGTCTGTTGAAAGCCTTCCATTTCTAAGGGTAGCCAGCTTGCCAGGAGTAAGGACTTCCTTCCTTCCTGTAAGTTGACCCTGAAGAATGTGTGGTCTGGTTGACACCAGCTGTGATCCCTCTCTGTTTATTTCCACCTGCTTCTCTTCATGTCCTTCCTTCTTCTCTGTATCCTTACTACAACAATTCTCTATTTTCCCATGACTTTCTCCTATCTTTTTTTGTGGTAAAATAACTAGGTGTGTATGGATACAATGATAGCACATTGTTGGAATAAATAGCAATGTGAAGGAAAGATCATGTGGCATAAGGGTCATCTTTACTGAGCATCAGTGGTGGAGGTAGCTAATAAATCCCTGCCCTTTGAAGGTGGCCGGTCGGTGGGTTATCGAACGGCTGGGAGTCTGAGGGCATAGGTTACTAGCCTCTGCTCACCTTTCCAAAGCAGGAGAGGGTCTGTTCAGAGCTATGGTGTATTGGCCAAGGGCTCAAATGGGCTAATTACCTGTGTTTAAGTCCACAGTGAGTTTAACTAAATGGATCTCTCTTCTGCATGCTTCCCAGTGGGTCTCTATGCCCCAGGATAGCTATGAATGTGGCCCAACACAAAATATGAGGCTTACTTTGTGAGCATGGTGAACTTGTGTGTGTGTGTGTGTGTGTGTGTGTGTGTGTGTGTGAATGAGAGAGAGATAGACAGGCAGATAGACAGAGACAGACAGACAGACACAGACACAGAGACAGACAGACATACACAGAGACAGAGACACAGAGAGAAACAGAGACACAAAGAGACAGACACAGAGAGAGAGAGAAAGAGACAGAGAGATTTTCTATTGTAGTCCTTCATTGAAAATGAACTCCGTAGATGACAGTTCAGTGTGGCTGTGTCAGAAGGTTGTATACTCCCAAGCCTCTAAATTTGAGCTTATTAGTCAGTTCCTGCAAACTCCCTAACTACCTGGGAGAGTGTAATTTTTTGATGGTTTTTCTTTTCCTCCCTTTGTTTATTAACTTGAAGGGATAATTAACCCTTTGTTTTCCAGCCTTGCCTGCAAACAATTTAATATTACTCAGACAGTTAATCCTCCTGAAGACTACTAATTAATGCAACAAAATTGGACTGCTCCAAAGAGAGATGGCATTCGGTCCGCTGACGCCACTTTCTAAGTCAGAGCGAGCACACTCATCTTATTAATATAAGCTAATAGGATGTCATGCATATCACACCCTGTGCCTGATGACCACTGGGCAGCTGGACTAATGAGCTTTTATCTAGGCTGAGCTGTGAGCCCCAAACAACCAAATTAACTTGTTATGAGCCTCACAGCCTCCCCCTTGGAGGCCGGCCAGATGGAAACAGAACAAGTTACGGGCTCTGTTTAGTACACGCATCCCTGTTTGATTGGAGTGCTTTGCTTGTTGTGGCACAGGAAACTTCTGACACCGGTGTGTGACAAAGGCACCGGCACCATTAGTATTTGTACTCTTGCTCAGCAGTTTAGATTGCATGTGGTCCATGGGTTTCACAAGGCTACATATACTTTAGTATTAGATGAGAAAAAAGATGTGTGTGTGTGTGTTTGTGTGTGGAGAGAGAGAGAGAGAGAGAGAGAGAGAGAGAGAGAGAGAGAGAGAGAGAGAGAGAGAGAGAGAGAGAGAGAGANCTTGCTCAGCAGTTTAGATTGCATGTGGTCCATGGGTTTCACAAGGCTACATATACTTTAGTATTAGATGAGAAAAAAGATGTGTGTGTGTGTGTGTGTGTGTGGAGAGAGAGAGAGAGAGAGAGAGAGAGAGAGAGAGAGAGAGAGGCAGGATAGCTGTTAGTCTAAGAACATTTCAAATGTGCAATTCAAAAGTACTTTTGCCACTCAGGGCCAATACCACCCTGTTTCTCTCCATACCTCTCAATCACAAGGTCTCCCTTCATGAGGAAGACAGGAGAGGCATCCAGCTGTGGCCAGTAGCCAGAACTCAGGCTCACAGACACAGCTCCCCTTTGGGACCTTCCTGGAAGACTGAGCAGGGTGCCCTGGCTGTGACCCGCCTGGCTCTGACCCTGGTGGCCCCTCTCCGTATCCTGGCACAGATCCTCCTTCTGCAGTGGCTGTCTCTAAACAAAGGTGTCTTTCTTGGAACCAACTGCCTCACTCAGGAGCTTGGCTTTTTTGTCTGCTCCGCTTCTGAGATTCTGAGACTTTAGGAGCTGATTGGAGAGCGTCCTTGGGCTTGGCTGAAAGGTTCTGTGGGGAGGGAGGAGAGAGTGGGGCTGTATGAGGAACAGAGCGTGATTAAGATTGAAGTGAGCTCTGTCCCTTTGGGACTGAAAAGAACATGGGTAGACGTCCTCTCTCCTCTTGTTCAGGTCTTTCCTTTCCTTATTCAGTAATAACAGCCACACAGCCAACAGTTGTCCGGTGCCTGACATTTTGCAAGCAGGAGGCTTCTTTGGGTCCTCACAGTATCCTGGAGAGGCCTGACAGGTAGATATGTGGGCATGGGGGGCAGAGGGGAGGCACAGGAGGTAGACAAAAGAGTTCCAGCTCTGTGCCTCAGACAAGAGATCACTTTTCCCCTCCGGAGCCTCAGTTTAGTGACAGCCTCACAGGGCTGTAGCAGAAACAGTGTAACAGTTCAGGTGTAACAGGATGCGTTTCAGGTACTAGGTCCTTTAAACCTATTCTATAGATGAAGGAATGTTACCATCAGAGGGGTCTTTATCCAAGGCTCTAGGGGGGTTGGGCCTTTCATCTCCTTTCAGCTCTCAGTCACTCTGCATCACTGTGCGTTTCTGAACTAAAGAGCCAAGCTGTGGGTCTGCAGACACGAAGACTTTGAACTTTTCCCACATGTGACTTTGAGCACACATAGGTGGCTCTTGTTTCTTGTGCTTGATTTGCAGGTTAAAAAAAAAAAAAAAAAAAAAAACAAAAACAAACCCTCATTTCATCTCTCCTTCCAAGTGTGTGCTTGGGCATGGCCCTGCTACTAATGCCCCGTGTGTATGGTGGCTGGTTCCTGAACCTCTCTGCGGCTGTTGTGTAGCAGTTGGGAGGAGAGTTTCAGGCTATTTCTGAGTGATGATGAACTATGTGCTCATATGGAACTGGTGCTTAAATGATGGACATGTTCTTATTACAAAATCAGTGTGTAGCCTGATGCAACCAGCTATACATGAGCACAGCAATTTGGAGGCAATGGCTGTGCCTTCCTGATCCACAGTGCTCTGTACCCTAACATTTCCCATATGCTATGGCCATGGAACCCCTACCTGCAATCAATGCTGATCAAACCATCCCTCCACCAGGAAACCCCAGACAGCCTCTCCATCATATATCCCCCTTCCTGGGGTGAAGTGTGCAACCCCTGTCTGAGGCTGAAGGGCCCCTACACACCACCTCTCTGGTTCCCCAGCCTGCCCTCTAGTGGGGTCAGCTGAGCTCTTTGGGAACCCCTGCCTCCTCCTTGCTTCTTTCCAGATGCCCTCCCTCCTTCACTGCTGGTTTCTCCATCGGTTCATGTCTCCCCCTTTTCTAAATACAGTGTTTATTGGCAGTTCCAAGGACTTCAAGCGCTTTCTCTTTTATGTTTTTAACCACCTACTTGTCAACTTTCACAACTCACTGTCCCATCCTTTAAGATCAAGGGACCCTTCTTGCTCTTCTTGTACCTCCCCCAAGTACACAAGGCAGGGCTGGAGATGGAGCAGTGCGCTAGGAGAGTGTGAGGGGCCTCCATTCCTAGTTAGGGTCTAGACTTACTAGCCTGTTTGCTCCCCTGATGTCCTTCCACTTCTTCCACCTGTAAAGCTTTGCTAATTTTTGTCTTATCCGCTCTCTGCACCTGCACAACTGTCACCAAACCCTTACCCCCCTGAATCTTTCTGGGTCTTTTTTCCCTCTGAGCATAACCTGATTCCTCCTTGCCTCCATACTTCAGTGTGACCTTATATCACACACAAGGGTGGTTAACTGATGTTTGAGAATATCGTTTAATGAATAAATTCTTAGTCAAGTCAACCTCTTATAACTCACTCCCTTTGTCTCTTTCCTGCTCTCTTCTGTTTCTCATGTATGTGTCTGTGCTTGTGTGTGTGTTGGTGTGTGTGTGTGTGTATGTGTATGGTTGTGTGTATGTGTGTGTATGTGGTATGTGTGTGGTGTATGCTGGTGTATGTGGGTGTTCATGTGTGTGTATGTGTGTATGTGTGTGTTCATGTGTGTATATATGTTCATATGTATGTGCATGTGATGTGTGTGTTTGTGGTATCTGCTGGTATGTATATATGTGTTTGTGTGTGTATACACAAATGTGTGTGTTCATGTGTGCATGTATATGTATTCATGTGTGTATGTATGTGGTGTGTGTGTGTGTGTGTGTGTGTGTGTGTGTGTGTGTGTGTGTGTGATGTGCTGGCACATGTGAGGGACAAAGAAAAACCTTGAATATCATTCTCAGCTGCCATCCATCTGTCTTTCTATCTAAGCAGGATCTCTCGCTGGCCTTAAGCTCACCAAGTAGGGTAGGCCGGCTGGCCAGTGAGCTTCAGGAATCCATCTGCCTCTGCCTTCTCAGCACTGGGATTACTGGTGTGAGTGACGATGCCTTAAACATGGATTCTGAGGGTTCAACTCAGGTTCCAATATTATAAGGTAGGCAGTTTGCTAACAGAGTCATCACCCAGTTCCCTGTCAGATCTTTTGTTGGACCTTTTTCCTGGTGTGAGTTGAGCTCTCCTTGAAGACCTGTGTGTCAGGCAGTTTGCAAACACTAGCTGCATAGACTCTGTGTGTCTGAAGATGACCACTGCTCTTCTCAGAACTGATGGAATTCCAGTCCCCTACTGTGCAAAGTGATGGCTGAAACAGCTTTCTATATATCCAGTCACCGTAAGCCCCTCCCGGATCTCTTCCCCTGCTCCTGCTACCTACAGCAAATCCCAGAGCCTTCCTCTACTCCCCCAGCCTGCCAGACATTTATGAGGCTCATCGCTGGGGAAACACTGGGGCCTGTTCTTGGCTCCCCCTCCTCTAGCACGGAGATATTTTGTCTTTCTCCCTGACTCTCACCTCGTGGACGAAGGTCTGTTATCTTATACCCTGTTTATGGGCTGTTGGGATTTTTTCCAACAACCTGAAATGAATCTGCAAGGCCCCACAGGTAGTGCTGCTTGGTCTCCTGGCCATAAAGTATGGCTGGCTCTTTCATCTGCCATTACTTATATCATAAATGAGTGGGCAGAAAGACGGTGGGGAAACAGCTGCCCTAAACCAGTCCAGACTTAAAAAGAAGACGAAGAGGAGGAGGAAGAGTAAAAAGAGGAGGAAGAGAAGGAGGAAGAAGAGTAAGAGGAGGAGGAAGAGGAGGAGCAGGAGGAGGAGGAGGAGGAGGAAGAAGAAGAAGGAAGGAAAGAAAGGCCTGGAGAAACGTGTTCAAACTTGGTGCTAAGCCAGTTCATTTCACTCTGTAGGCTGTACAGAGACACTTAAGCTCTGGGCTTCCCCACTAGGAGTCAGATTTATTCTGTGCTTGTGTCTAAATGGCCTCCAGGGATGCGAACATTTGTTGTTGGAGAGCTAAGAGTGTTGTTCCTTTCATCTCTGCTGAGGGGTGTCACCTTAAATTATGAGGGAGAGCTCCAGCCTACATCTGGGTGTGGGAGGCTCTGGCAACAGAGGGAGCCTGCTCCCTTCACTGTTTGAAGGTTTTTCTACCATCTTCTGCTTCCCGGTACCCCAGCCAGCTCTGGGAGAAATATTTCACACTATATATTCCCATGGAGAAGTTTGTGGGGTCTGGCAAGTCTGCCCTGCAGAGAGAAGAGAGTGGCCCTGGTGAATGTCACAGAGTAGCTTAGAGCAGCCCAAGAAAGTCACAGAACACGGCAGGCTGCTAGTAGTCACACACTGGAAGGACAGGGATGGGCAGCTCCTGAGATTCCATATTACATGCTGTTCTGCACCTTCAGGATTTGACTCACCTACACCCACCAGGACAACTGGAAGTCCGTCCACATTGGCGACTATTCAGGTAGCAACATCCCAGATAAAAAGTATGCATGCTTTTGACCACAGCCGAGAGCATATTAGATTCTGCTAGCTATCCATTTCACAGTATACCAGTTAAATAGCTCCTCTTGCCCCAGAGTCAGGGCCTAAAAGAATGGGACATGGGCACAGAATGCATGTGTTTAGATGGAGAGGCAGGAAGTTGGGTGAGAGTTAGGGCAAAGGTCACTAAACTGCAGTATACAGACTGTATTTGGCTTGGTATCTGTTGTGCAAGTGCAGGTCTACTGGACACAGGTATGCCCATGCTTGTGGCTTATGGCTTCCCTGAGGCTATGGTACAGTGTCTGAGGTTAGAGAGTGGAATGTGAACGGAGACCAGAGAGTTGGCAAAGACTAAAGGAATTACTCTCAGAAATTTCACAGGCAAAGTCTGCAGAATCCTGTGGAGGGAGAATGGGACTGTGTAGACAACATTCCACACTGCTTTCCCGGAGACAGCTGGCACAGATGGGCCATTTTTATTATTTCAGATTTTACATCTTCATTAGTTATATGAGCCAAGGTTTCAATATCCATTTGCATCAAAAGATGTGGGAAATGACTGTCAAAGAATCAGACTGACTTTTCGAAAGACACTTGCAAACACCATGTTATTGACAACACTGGCAGATGATAGGCTTCTGAAGATCTCCCAACTTCATTTTAAAACCCACTCTATACTGAGGCAACCTTGGTGCACGTTCACAGTGTCAGTTTACTGACTCAGCCCTTTCCTAGCTGCCTGAATTCAGGAGAGCTGTAAGTCATTCCCCTTTCTTAGAAGTGTCACTGAAGAATTAGTCATATTAGAATTTCCTCTTTATATGCTCCCCCCCTTTAGGGGTTGGGGGAGTCTCTGACATGATTGAGGCCATTGAGGGTGAATATATACAGATATGACTTTCTTTTTCTACCTTTAGCCTCTTGGGGAACCATCTTATTTTACTGAAGCTTTTGCTTTCAATGTTTATTTTCTCCATGCTATTCTGCAAACCTCCTAGGATTGCCTTGAAAACCCTCTGCACAGCTATGACTTAGATCGACTGTGACATCACTCCTGGGAAAGAGCAGCTTCGGAGCTGAAGGACCTAGGGGCATCACCCTCCTCACGGGGACTCTAGTGCTGATGCTTTGTAATCTCTCGGGGTCTTTTATTTGTACCTTTGGTGGGGAGCGAGGCAGACGGAGACTATAAGCTTTCTACAGCATATGTTAAACATTACTCGTGTGTTGGGGGTCATGTGAGCTCCTTTGTACATAGCATCAGTGCTTCTGGGACACCCACAGGGTGGATGTTACTGTCATCAGAATGTAGTGGAGGAAACCAGCTGGGGGACTGGGAACATGATATGACTAGCAAAGGCTAACACGGGGGGTGGGAATGCCTGCCTACCTCAGCCTCCTCTTAGTTCAGCAGATTCACAATTGAGTGCCTCTTCACATTCAAATTATGTTTTGATTGTCCATAGAAAGAGGAAAAAAATTTAGCCTTTCATATAAAGGAAATGTTTGGCTCTGGCAGAGTGCCAATTTAGAACTCAGCTCACATCCTAACTAAACACTCATGTACAAATGTGTCTCCTCTACAGGAGAGGTAGGAATAAAGAAATGGCCTGTGCCACCTACAACTGCTGGGTCTGTCTTGTGGGCTGCTTAAAAGTAGCCAGAGGGACAGCAACTGTCACAGGGCCAGCCCATGAGGTAAGGGTTTCTCTGCATTGAGGGTGGAAAGATTTATAAGACTCAGAAATAATAGAGGGTCTCCTTAGTATAGCTTGGAACCACAACCCACAGCGGCTCCTAATGCACAAAAGGAAAAGAAGTAACTTATCGTGGTATTTCCTAGACCCTAGAAACAGCCTCTGAGCCTGAGAAGTGCCTATATGAGAGACGCCTTTCTACTTTGGGCATCACTCTCAGTTGTATATCCTGTGAATGTTCAGCTCTAAATGGGACATCTTAATTGACTACCTTCCTACTGGTCAGCCAAGGTTCAGGGAACATCATACAAGAGGAGGCAGAAAGAACACAAGAGCCAAAGGAGAGGGAGAGCGTTGTGAAATGTTGTCTTCTGCACATGGCATGGCTATTGCTCTTATGAACTCATAGCACCTGTGGTTGACTGCACAAGACCTGAACAAGATCAAGCCAGCCAAAGTTCTAGGATATAGGGAGAGGGAACTCACAAAGCTCCACCCCTAATAAGGACCTATTGATAGCTGATAGCTAGTATTGGAGAGTGCATTGTTTTTTTGTTTGTTTTGTTTTGGAGGTGTGAGCATTGGTAGGTTGTTCATGCTCTGGTAGATGACCCCACATCCATGCACATGTGGGGAACAGTCAATAGACTTAGTGGGTTTTACTAAAAATATAAGAAAACATGAAGTTAGGAGGTCGACATGTGTGAGACTATCTGGAGGCAATTGGAGGGGGGAAATGGAGGTAGATATGATTATATTTCATTGTATACATGTGTGAAATTATCAAAGAATAAAAAGGAGAAAATACCCCTGTGTTATTGACTGTTCGCTGAGTTGTTGTAATTCACACTTTTCTTAGGGAGTTGCTTACTTTATAGAAGTTTTGAGGAATTATAAGTGTTACCTGGTCATTCCAAGTCGTCTGTGCCTATAGATAACATGATGCTGGCTTTTGATGATCCTTCAAGCAGTGATATTTTCTACCTTGTGGTAGTAACTAAAATGTTTGACATAGTTCTGGGAAATTATGCCTGAGTACTTTAGGACTAGTATTGAAAAAAAATAGCATCAAGGAAATCATACTAGTAACCAACAGTTATTGGGCCTTGGTTATGTGCTGAAGAGCATTTTGAATTCCTTACTAATATAGGCTCATTTCATCTCCACAATGATTCCATGGAAGCAAGCTCTCATATGCCATGATCTTTATGTAGAAAATGGAGTCAGAGTTGATTAGCTCACTTAAGGTCACACAGTTAAGAAATGTACAGCCAGGACACCATGCTATGTATGATAAAGCAGTGAGGGTAAGTATGACTGTGAACTTTCTGGGTCTTGCTTCTGAGCTTTAGAAGTGGATTCTTAACATCTTTCTGGAAGCTTTTGGGTCAGCACTGCACAGGTTATCGCACTCACACCTAAAGCCATCTGGGATGTGGCATCCCAGAACTTATCATGGAGCAACAATTGGCTCCATGGGTGCATCTGGGGACTGAGGATACTGTCCTCTGCTTCATTCTAGGCAAAAGCGATGATGAGGAGAGCCTTTGCAAGTCAGCCCACGGGGCAGGTAAAGGAGCATCAGAGGACGGCAAGGACCATAAGCGACCCAAACGTCCCAGAACCATCTTGACCACTCAGCAGAGGAGAGCATTCAAGGCCTCCTTTGAAGTATCCTCCAAGCCCTGCAGAAAGGTATGAGGGGGTGAAGTCAAGAGAAGGGATCAAGGCCTCCTTGTCTGTATGCAGCACAACTCCCCTGGGATATTAAAGGGCTGTGAGGGGGAGGTCTGAGTGATGGAGAATGCTGCTCAGAGTCTGTGACAGTTATGAGCCCTGCAGGAGGTTTCAAAGATAACTAAGATATGGCTTGGGAAGTAATAGACTCTCCGCCCCGCCCCCTCCCCCCCCAACTTTCTACGTGCTTGCCAACTCTTGACTGACAAACGCCTCCCATTTCATGAAGTGCAACAAGGAACAATAAATAGCTAAATCATTGTGATAATAAGTGCTACTTGTGATATAAGCCAGATACCTTAACAGAGATTATGAAAATACAGTAGCTTGCCATGTGTGCTTTTATGGTTGGGTTTTTGGCTTATTCTCCTTGGTGTGTGGACTTGGGGATTCCCTGGGTTGAAGTTCACTCCTTCCCATGATATTTTCAATGGCAGAGATGTGCTCTGGTTTTCCACTCACCTAATGATGGGGATTTGGGTTGTGTTTTGTTGGGACTGTTATGAATAGGGGTCTTGTGAACATTTATGGAAAATTACTCATTGACTTAATGAAATAGTATTTTCCTTTTAGGCCACATTTTGGAGGAGAGCAAGATAAGACTGGGGGGGGGGGCAGTTCTGTTATTTATTACTTGGGTTCCAACAGTTGCTCCAGCTGTCTGCATTTTCCTAGCCACCATGGTGGGGACAGCAGAAGTAGTGAGTGAGCACCTGCCATTTTGAGGACATTCCTGGCGTTTGTGTCCACCTGCTTGCGCATCTCCTGTCCACACAGTAGGGGAAGAACTGGGTATTTGTTGAGCCATCATATATTCTGTCACAACTTTGATCTTGGAGAAGATCTCCTCATAGATGCTTTTCTTTCCTTGCATTTGCCACTCCCTACAGTCTAGGGGAGGTACAGGTAGGTAGTGAGATGCCCCAAATAGGCTGACAGTGAGGAGGACATGAGTGTATATACCAGTGTCACACAGGGAGAATGCTATAATAACGTAACAGAGAGGCTGCCAGGAGCTATGGGAAAGGGGAAAGCCATTTCATCTGGGCATCCACCAGGCTTTATGGACCAAGTAGGCTTCTGATCTGAGGCCCTGGGACATGGATAGGTTTTCAACAGGTGCAAGGGCCCCTGTGTCCACTCCTTATGGTGACTTAGTAGATGCACATGCCTCAACTACCTACCCTACTCATCTCACTTCTAAGCTTTATCCCAATTGCATGGTCAAGTCAATGTGTTTTCTGCAGTCTCCATTTTGTCTACTTATTCAGGCTCTTTTAGTCCTTCTTCCCTGAGTCTGCCAAGGAGGTGCAGTGTCTTGGAGTCCCTCTCACTATCACACTAGCCCCTCACCATATGCCCGGATGACCTAGATAGCCAAACCCATTTTCTTGTTATCTGGATCCCAACTGCCTTCATCTCTGCATGACCCCAATGCATTCACCAGTGTTAGAGTTGTTCACCTGACTCTGCTCCATTCCAAATAGCCCTCATGTTTTATATTCCACCCCCTCCGAAGGGCTCAGTCAAAAAAAAAATAGTGAACATGAATATTCAGAAAACACACAAAGTTACTTGGAAATAGACAAAGGCAAAATTTTAAGTCAATGACAAGACAAGAGGATAAGCAGGAATTATCTGTTTCTGCAGAGAGATTTTCACTTTAGTTTTCCTTAAGTCAATTAAAGCATATGAAAACCTACAGCTAAAGTGAGATCAACTCCAGTAGATCATTTAAGGCCCTAATTTCTGAGTACAAAAAACCCATAGTTCCTCCTGAGAATGTGCATCTAAATAAATGAGCATCTCTTCCTTTCTCTACCTTGTGAAAGATGCTTTCTCTGCCAGAAAGAAGAGTTCTTGTGTTTGGGCATATTTGAACATTAATCATGATCTAGTCTCTACTTAGGAATGTGACCTATGCCCCCACCTGGCACCACCCAGGAAATGGTTTACCTCCTACTCTAAGAGGTCAGTGTGTGTGTGTTTTATACTCATGTATTCAATTTCTTCAAGGTGAGGGAGACTCTGGCTGCGGAGACAGGGCTGAGTGTCCGTGTGGTTCAGGTGTGGTTCCAGAACCAGCGAGCCAAGGTAACCAGCTTCTCATCTTTATCTGTCTTTGTCTTTGTCTTACTGGTTTCTTCCAACAACAGCAGATGGACTTGCTGTCAGCCTTTCTATGCTAACTTATTTGGTAGAGTAGTTCTCTTGATAAAGGCGTACCATCAGCAATTATTTCAGCCACAGCACCTGGAGGAAGGGACAAGTGAAACGTCTGTGTTGTGAGACAGTGAAACAGTTTTTGTCATTTGTGTTAGTGAAACAGTGAAACTTCTCGTGGCAGGCAGAGTGTTATGTGTCCACTCCCAGCCTGCACTGTCTGGCCTCTTTACCTCCAGCCTTAGTGACCTAGGTAACGGACAAGTCCTGGGTTACTTATTTTCTTCCTGACTCTAAAAATATACATGTCCTGGCCATTTTCCCATAATCTTGGTTTTATTTATCCTTCTTTCTTTCATGTATATTCATGGACAGGTATGTACATGGAGTTATATGCATGGAAGTGTGTGCATTCACCTGAAGGCCAGAGGTCTTCAGGATAGTAACTCACCTTGGTTTTTGTTCTTTTGGACAGAATGTCTCACTAGGAGATAGAGTTCCTCAATTAGTCAAATCCTGGGGTCCAGGCAACCCTAGACATCCTCTTCGTCTCCATTCCTCAGTGCTGAGTAACAGAGTGCATACCAATACCCCTGACTTCTTGCTCAAGTTCTTAAACATTGAACTCAGGTCTGTGCTTACTCGGCAGCACGTTGCAAACTGAGCTATCTTCCCAGACCTTAGATGGTGATAAATTACCCTTCTCATTAAGTCACGATTCTGCCACAAAATTCCTCAGATCAGGGCTGTTATTGGTGTGTTGCTATTCCATCAACAGAAGAATTCATGGTACAGTCACTGTTCGAGAGCTCATGGGGTGTGCGTTCACAAAGCAGGGGCATACTGAAAACTCTAGGGAATTTTATGGCCAAGGGATTCATTTTTCTAGTATATCACACACATACACACATACACACATGCGTGTGCGCTTGGCAAATATTAAGATCTCACTGAGTGCTAGTGTTTCCCAGAGCACGAGTTGAGAAACATTGGTGAAAATAAACTGGGTGAAACTGTCACTTTACTGGACAGGCTTCTGATTTAGAGATACGGATCTCACAGGAAATGCCTCAAGCACAGGGTCCGCAGATGGGAAGGAGGTAAAAGAGTGTCTGGGCTCATCCCAAATCTCACCCACTGGGCAGTTCCTGCTCCACAACTCTTTGAGACCATGAAACACACATCCGCATGCTTCCTGCCCCACACGAAGCGGTTCCAGAGAACGCGGCATGTGGTCCTTTCTGGGAAGGAGTCTGTTCCTGAGAAGACAGGCTGCACTTTGCATCTCTGGCAGCTGCATTAATGCTGCTTCAAACTAGGAGAGCCCTTGCCGCTAAGCATCTGAGTCGCAGTGTTGTGCCTGATGTGTGTTTCCTGGACAGAGTAAAATCTGAGGGATTGCTTCCTCTGCTTTAGAAACAGTCCTCTTACCAAAGGGCAAAGGTCACACCCTTTCCGCTCTCCCTCATCCTGAGGACCTAGCACAGGTCTCTGACTTCTAACCCTGTGGTCCTCTCTTCATCAGATGAAGAAGCTGGCCCGGCGGCAGCAGCAACAGCAACAGGATCAGCAGAACACCCAGAGGCTGAGTTCTGGTAAGCTGGTGGCTCTTTCCGGCCAGTCCCCGCTCTAGTCCAAGTTCCTCCTACCTGAGGCCATCAAATGAAGCTCTTTGAGTGCCATATCCCCAGTCAGTGGTATTCATCCACACCAGTTTGAGAGATGATCGATTTAATTGAAGACTGGGCTGTAGGTAACTTGTAAGAGCGTTGAGGGCCTTTGAGCTGCACATCAACCACAGTCTACTGACAGTGGCAAAGCTCATTGTTTGGACCATGTCAGTGTCAGGACCATGTGCAGAGGCAAAGACATGTCCGGCTTCTCTTCTTACCCAGTCCTTCTCATTTGAAGCAAATCCACTTACTAAAAAATAACACTGACTTAGCCCCCTGGTATCTTTCCATCACTTTGGTAAATTTCATGAGATAATAAATGTAAAAGGAATAAATGTTTATTTAGGCTCATGATTCCCAAGGGTCTCAGTTCATAACTGCTTGGTGTGTTGTTTTAAGGCTTATGGTGAGATAGAACATCATAGCAGAAGTGTGTGCTGGAAATCTGTTCAGCTCAGGCCGGTCAGGAAGCTGAAAGAGAAAACAGAGCCTTAGAAGTGGTAGTAAAAACATTCTTTTAGGGCCCAGCACTAAAGCAGTCACTTATCCTCAACATCTTGAGTAGCTATTAGTCTCTTTCATTCCCTGCCATTCACTACAGAGAGAAGCCTCTTCGATTGTGTCCGAGAGCATCATTTGCCTGTGGGTACAAACAAATCCCTAGCATGCAGTTAGATGCCATATCAATTTAGCTAGAGAATAGTCCTAAGTTTCCCAGTGGGGCCTATGACTTCAGCCAGTTTGCTTTTTTAATAGGTTTATAGTATGAGGTATGCATTTTCTCCAATGGAGTGAACCTCAAGTCTACCCTGAGAGCAATTGTCTATCCTGTAATAGTCATGCCATTGTAGTGCCAGTGGGCACATCTTGATTGACAGTTTGGCATCATAGTTAGAGGATGCACAGCTGGGCAGGACCAGTGATGATGTTTCCCCTAGTAGACTGCATGGCACCTTTCAGCACTCTGAAAGCCACCGAGCTTGATTTCTTTATATCTTGTTGTTGAGGTGTTTGAGTGTAGGATGTCTCCTGTAATAGAATTCTATCATGTAGTTTTAAGGACAATCAAGAGGAATACCAAAGGCCTGTACTGTGTGGGGAGGCTCTGGGGTCTCCCTCACCAACAACTCTTAAGAAGGTGCCCCATATCTGGCTATGGAATTCTTTTTTTTTTTTTTTTTTTTTTTTACACTCCATATTTTATCCCCCTCCCTCTCAATCCACACTCCAACTGTTCCACATCCCATACCTCCTCCCCACCCACCTGTCTCCGTGTGGATGTTCCCACCCCCACTCCACCTGACCTCTAAATTCCCTGGGGCCTCCAGTCTCTTGAGGGTTAGGTGCATCATCTCTGAATGAACACAGACCTGGAAGTCCTCTACATATGTGTGTTGGGGGCTTCGTATCAGTTGGTGTATGCTGTCTGTTTGGTGGTTCAGTGTTTTAGAGATCTCAGGGGGTCCAGATTAGTTGAGACTGTTGGTCCTCCCACAGAATTGCCCTTCTCAGCTACTTTCAGCCTTTTCAAATTCAACAACAGGGGTCAGCTGCTTCTGTCCATTGGTTGGGTGCAAATATCTGCATCTGACTCTTTCAGCTACTTGTTGGGTCTTTCGGTGTGTGGTCATGCTAAGTCCTTTTTTTGTGAGCGCTCCATAGCCTCAGTAATAGTGTCAGGCCTTGGGACCTCCCCTTGAGCTGTATCCCACTTTGGCCCTGTCACTGGACCTTCTTTTCCTCAGGCTCCTCTCCATTTCCATCCCTGAAATTCTTTCAGACAGAAACAATTATGGGTCAGAGATGTGACTGTGGGATGGCAACCCCATCCCTCACTTGATGTCCTGTCTTCCTGCTGGGGTTCCTGTTTCTTTGACAAATAATGACTTTGAGAAGCAGAGGCACCCATCAATGCAGTGTATCTCAGGCTTCTACCTGGTTTTCTCATAAATATTAAAGTTTGATTAACTCTTTTTGTGCCCTCATTGTCCCCACCCCTGACTGCCATTCCTGCTTAAACCTGTCCACCCTAGAATTCCCTCCTTATCCTTTCCCATCATCTGGCTGCTCACTTGCCCTCTTCCCTTAAGTCAGCTCTGCTCCCCCATGGTACCTTTCTAGTTTCTTGGCTTGTACAGGTGCTCCGAGTTACATATAGATCTAAATATTCAAGTTTTGGATCATATATGAGAGAAAAGATGCGATGTTTGTCTTTCTGGACCTAGTTACCTCAATCAGTATAATCTTTTCTGTTTCCATTCATTGACCTGCAAATCTCATCATTTCTTTTTACAAGAACTTGCACAAGAGAAATAGTATTACAGAGAAATGGGTACAATGGTTGCTGGGGAGGGATGAACATCAAAGAGAATAGGAGTCTTGAATTCTGTTCTCAGATCTACCCCCACTACAAAGTTATTTGATCTGAGACCAACCCATTTTTCCATGTAATTGTGCCATAGGACATATGCACCCACAAAGAGGGTAATCATGCTTGCTCTCTTTGTCATAGAGGATCCCTGCAGCCTTCAAAGAGGGTTATAGATGTGAAGGTCGGAGGCATGCCAATTGACTACATGTAAACCAACAAACTTTGGAGGAAACTGCACCAGTGGATCATGAAAACACACAGATAATACTTAGAACTCTGCTTCAAGACTTCTCAGGGCAGCTTCTAGAGTAGACTAGGAAAGCAGGAGACAGAGGGAAGTATCATCGCTAGGAGTTCCTAGAGCCGTGCATAGACTGAGGATGAGGAGGCAGGAGCTGTCTTCCTTCATAAATTTCTGTACACAAGTGTAGCAGATTGCAAATGTAGAGCGTACCCACTTTCATGGAATCTTTGTATCAACCCTCTGATATCAGCTGGTCCCGTATCATGAGTCCTACTTAACTGAGCTTGCAATGGGTTATTTTAGGAAAGATCCATCCCCCCCAAGTGGCTATCAAACTTACATGGTGTCCTAACATTCAGCTCCCAATCCCGCACCTCCATTCTCCACTGTCATGGGCTTTGGTAGGTACAGGCTGAGGAATGCTGATACCACCCCGCCCCTTCCTAGTTAGTAGATAAGCAAACTAAATGCCAGGGAAGTAAAATGTAGCCACGATCACACAGCTTGCTCAGTCACATGCCTCTAACGTGGTCTTCCATGAGTCTTACAAAGCACTGTCTATGCTGTTTGGGAGTCGCCTCCACCGTGAGATAGAAGTGAGGGTAGAGTATGACCTCCAAAGCTGGGTTGGAAAGGATGCAGTGGTTCCTCTCAGCCCCACCCCTCAGAATATATTATACACATGGATGGAATTGTCAAAGAATAAACAAACAAACAAAGAGACGGGATAGTTCCTCTTAGCCTTCACCCTCTCAGAATACAGGAATGAAACTGTCAAAGGATAACTTAAGTAAATAAACAAAATAACGTGCTGGGTTCTGACTCGGGTCCTCTTGGGTCATTTGCTGTGGGGGACTCTAGGTGACCTTGCCACAAGAACCATAAACATGGGACTCCGCCAGTGAGGGATGTGCAGTCTTTTGGGTTCTGGGATGCCAGTTGAAAATGACCTGTCTTCTTCTTTCTTTTGTTTCCCAGCTCAGACAAATGGTAGTGGGAATACCGGCATGGAAGGGATCATGAACCCCTATACAACATTGCCCACCCCACAGCAGCTGCTGGCCATTGAACAGAGCGTCTACAACTCTGATCCCTTCCGACAGGGTCTCACCCCTCCCCAGATGCCTGGAGATCACATGCACCCCTACGGTAAGAGGGACTCAGTCCCCAGAGGTCCCTCTCAGTTCACTCTTGTGGGCTTCTCATTTTTCCTTAAAAAGTATCTGCACAGTTCCCAGAGACTTGCTGAGTTACCAAATGTGAATATGTGTCCCACAAAATGTTGCTGACACCATCTATCTGATGGGTACAGAGGATTCCTGAGCACATTCTTTGGTAACATTTCCACGTGTCATCATTTTTGAGGCTCCTTTATTGAGCTTTTCCTTGTCGACCTTGCCAATTAAGGCAATGTTCAAGGGATGTGTCCTGGAGTTTAGTGGTATGGAGTGAACGAGGGTAGGGTACCAAGGCCACTACATGTTTACATTAAGAAAGGCAGTGTATGACTTACACTATAGGTGATTTAATGTGTGATACAACATGTCTCAAGTTGTCCTTATGATTCAGCAGTCTTGTAAAATTTAGTAGCAGAGACATAAGGTGTGCACACTGCCAACTTCTTTCCTTTAGTTAATATTTGTTGTTGTTTCTGTAGTCAGGAATGTGACCAATTGGTAAAATACTTCTAACACATACATGAGGACAAAAGTTCAGGTCCCCAGCACCCATGTTAAAATCAGACATGGCTACAAATATCTGTAGCCCCAGTGCTTGAGGGGCAGAGGCAGGTGCATCCATGGAGATTGCTGGCCAGTTGGTCTTAACAAACTTGTGACTTTCAAGAATAAGGAGGAGACCTGCTGAAGAAGATATCTGACATTAGCTTTTGTCCTCTACATGCACACACTCAGACATGTGCCCAACACACATTAACATATACAAGCACATATCACACACACACACACACACACACACACACACACACACACACACACATTTGTTGTTAAAGTCACCTTTACTTTGGTTTAGTCCAGCTTCAGCAAACACTTAACCGTGGTGTTTGAGGACCCTCACTGTCCAACCTCAAGAACACGTACATTCTAGGTACATGTGTCTCTCAGTGATGCCCATCCATTTACTCTTTAGAAGACACATATCACACTCGAAGCATATTCACTCTCTCACATGGGAGATCAGGGAAGATGTAGTTTTGTTGTTCATTTTGCAAATCCTTACGTCAATGACGTTTAGCAAAATCAACAATTGAAGCTCAATGATAAGTTTTGGGCACTTGCTTCTGCCTCTCTAGTTGAACTGAAGTGCAGGTACACCCTGCCATGCCTCCCAGGTTGCAAGTTTTCAATTGCAATGGTACCTTAGCCATGTTACAGTGTGACCCCATGACCCTTCTCTTCAGGGTACAGTTGAGGCTAGGCATCTAACTTTCCTTTGTTGTGAGGCAGAAATCTGGGGAGACAGAGAAATGTTGGTACATCTCTGCTACTGGAAATGACGAATGTTATCAGCAAGATCAGAACTTCACTTGAAGGATCCATACTCATTTCTTAGCATCTGTCCTCGATGAGCCCTCTGTGAGGCTGAGGACATCCAGGATCCCTGTCTATGTCCCTCCAGCCTTTGGAGCTGAATTCTGCCTACTCCATGTTTACTGGGTAGATACCCTCACTGTGCACACCTTCGCTCATGTGGCTTAATGTTTCCCAACTTTGGACAAGAGCTCTCTATGAGACCCCCAGCATTGTAACCTTTACACTTTTGTGTCTAGTTGTTCCCACCCCATAGCTCATACTTAGTAGGTCCTCATCCCTGGGATGTGTTCAAACACTTGCTGAGTTCAGCTAATTTCCTACCATACAAGGGTGTTACTCCTTCCAGACCCTCATGGCCATGTTCCATCTTCATTTCAGGTGCTGAACCTCTTTTCCATGACCTGGATAGTGATGACACGTCTCTCAGCAACCTGGGCGACTGCTTCCTGGCAACCTCAGAAGCTGGACCCCTGCAGTCCAGAGTGGGAAACCCCATTGACCATCTGTACTCCATGCAGAATTCCTATTTCACCTCTTGAGTCTTCTCCTAGAATGTTGTGGCTGGGCTCCCATATGGAACAACCATATTGTGTGAGGGGTTGCTGACTTTAGGATGGGGAGGCCAGAGAAGAGGTGGGCTGGGGAGGGAGGTTTGTTGGGGGTGCTGTTGTTTAATTATATGGTGTAGCTCAGCATTTCCAAAGACTGAATACATTATGGATTGCATAGTTTAATGTTTCTAATAAGAGTCTTAGTGTTAGATATGAAGATGTGTTTATCATTAAGGACAGGTTCTTTTAATATAGACATTCTCAAGCAAAGTAGGTATCTAGGGACTCCTAACAGCTTCCCACCATTCTGGAGAAGTGCTTGTCAAGAGGTGCCGTATATCTATTCATCTATACACCAATAGACAGACAGATTGTGCGTGCGTGTGTGTGTGTGTGTGTGTGTGTGTGTGTGTGTGTAAAACCTTTCATACTTTATCATCAAAGTTTATTCCTAATTATGACAGACACCAACTGTACAGCAAAAGTAACTTTATTTTCAGTGTGAACTATATTTAAGGAAATGCTTGATGCACTTAAGTTATAAAATGAGATAATTTACTTTTATAAACTTTATTTTTAGTTTGGAGAGACTCATCGGCAGGGCAGAGAGGACCTTTCCACCGGGCCCCACAGCTTTGAGTGCTTGAGTTCATTCTGGGATCAGAGCATCATTGAGGTCTAGAATACAACTCCAGATGGCAGGCAGCATGCTATAGTGAACTCACCCTCTGGTGTTGAATCACTGGGCCTGACGAGATTTTAGGCTTATTGGCATGGGCTTGTTGGGCAGCATCAGCCAGGTTGTCCTTAACCCCCCTCCCCCTTATTCAGCCTCGATGAGTGTGGATGAAGTTGATAGCCACACCTACCTCTCTCTCTATGAGTGTCGATGAGGTGGTTGTCACACCTACCTCCCTGGGGACACTAAGGCTCCACACCAGGACATGATCGAAGTTGAAACTAAAATAAATCTGATATGATTTAAAATATAACCGGGTCATGTACCTGATGATAGAGGATACCTGGGACCACAGAGCAGGAAGTTCTGGTACCCCAAATCCTATCTCTCTGCACGGCCCACATGGCCACACGACAGAGACACAGCTCCGAGGGGGTGGAGAGGACGCTCCATCTGAGAAGGTAGAAGAGACGTGGTGGATGGAATTCTAGAGCAAGTGTTGACTTGCACATCTGTTTTTTTTTTTTTTTAATTTTGTTTCGTTTTGTTCTTACTTTTTAAAAAGTCACTTAAAAATGACTGTATGTACCCCAAAAGCCGGAATTACTTGTGATCTCTGTTTGTCTCTTTCCTGAGGGCCCATAATCTAGAGGGCCTGCTCATAAACAATCTCATGGAGTTCATAGAAGCAGAGGGGACCAGGCAGGAACCCAGGGCTCTTCCCTCCAACTCATATTGCAGTCCCCGAGCATAGGAAGACCCAGTAGCCATTGTACACAGGGACAGTTCCATGCCCTGATCTCCAATTATGGTGCTAGAGTGGGATCTTCTGTGTTAGGATCCTTCTGGGGAAGCAGAATGAGTGTAGGGGGAAGACAGAAGGACTCCACTGAGAGGGGCTGTGACAAGCATGATGTCATGCCCGCGGGAACATCATCAGAGCCATGACTATGCCCACATATCCACTTCATTCTCTGTAAGGCCAGAGGAAGCATGTCCCTTAGTGGTAGAGTGTGTGTTGTGTGATTTTTGTGCTCTTCTTTATAATTTATACAAACCGTCAGGAAACCTGAACCAGTCTGTGGACTGAGAATGAGGTGGGCGTAGGTGGCAGGGGCGGTGTCTGTGTGGCTGATTGGTTGAGGAATGTAGCAGATATTATGTGAATGAAACCAAACAGAGATCCTTAATTCTACTCTCTAATGACATACTGAGATGAAATTAAAAGCCTCTTACAAATGAGCCTTTGTTTATTTGGGGGAGTGTGGTGGGCTGGGGACTGGGGTGGGAGGCATGGAAGTTTCTCCCAAGGAGGTCTGAGTCTCTTTGGCAGAGGCCCCGGGATGTGCTTGTGGTAAAACTTTAACTTCAGGCAAGCCTAAAGGGAAGGGGTTCTGCAGCCATTTGCTAAAATGGATAAGGTCCTAAAGCTGCCCCCTCGAAGGTTCTAGAAACCGTCCATCCTTGCCGTTGAGGTGCCTCATGAAAGAGATTGCAGCACATGGTGTGTGCCATTGGCTTTGGATCAGCGTGGGGACATGCTGAAGAAGCAGTATTTCTCATGTAGGGTTTGAGACAAATGCCTGCCAGGATGGGAAAGCAGAGAAGCAGTCCACCGATGTGGTTCCTTGAAAGAGTCTCCCAGAGTTCTCGGCCATTTTACACTTAGAGATTTCACTAACATGGAGGAGAGTTTGGGCTAAAAGATGCCTCGCTCTAGTGTGCTGAGGAGTCTTTGCTCATGACTCCCAGGCGTTCTCTGGGGACTGGCTATCTCTGACCTGTGTTCTCTCCTTCCAACTCTGAGCAGACAGACCTGTTCAGATACAAATTCCACCTTGTTAAGTGCTGCTTGGCCCCTGAACAAAATACTTCACTCTGCTGAGCTGAACCCTCGTAGAGTGACAGAGATGATACTTGTCACCATCTTCAGGATGAAGGGGACAGTGAGTTTGGCCTACAAAGTACTGTGCCTGACAGTGGCAACACGCTAAGGAGTGTGTTGACTGACCTCAGGACCTGATCAAAGATGAATGGCCTATGGAAGTCTCAGGCTATCTTTGAAGAAATGGAGAGGATGCTGGCCCATCTGAGCTGAAGGCAATCTTCTATAGCTCTCACCAGATGGGTATTTGTTAAATCTCAATGAAAGTATCACTTATCCAAGGCAGACGTGTAGGGTGTGGCTCCTGTTGTACGTAAGAAAAGAAAAGAATTCCACTTTTGAAAACAAGTCAACACTCCCCACTCCCCCACCCCACCCCACCCAGGCCAAAGCACATAGAAGGAGTTCTCAGAGCATAGGAGATTTCTCCTGACATCTCCAGGAATCTACATGGGGGGCAGGACAGTGGGAGAAGTGAAACTAGGATCAGAGTGGAGAAGCAACAGCTTGATATAATGCCTAGCAAAGTGGGAAGGAAGTGGAGTTAGCCTTTCAGCTCCAACATCAAAGATGAAATAAAGTCCAACTGAGCTGCATGTAAAATCTCTCTCTGTATCTGTCTGTCTGTCTGTCTCTCCCCACTTCTGTCTCACTCTCAAAATACACACTAAGATGAAAAACTAATGTTTAACTTCAATAAAATAGTCCTACCAAGAGTCACAGTTGAATCAAAACCAAGTGGACACATTCTTTCCCCAACTCTTACTTATAGTCATTCCAATGACAGGAGAGGGAGAATCATTGTTGGTCTTGAGGTTTCTATCCTTAAGAATACACTCTCTCTCTCTCTCTACATACACACACACACACACACACACACACACACACACGTTTGTGTTGCATGGAGACACCCTTGTCTTGACTCCAAGCTGGGCTCTCCAGATTTCATCTCTTCATCAGTAAAGCGTGACCATTGACATTTGTCTGCCCGTGAAAAACAAAATCAATAAGTAAAAACAAGGTTTGTGGGCTCTGTCACACTGTGGATATTAGAGAGCTCCCAGTGTTTAGTTCCTCAGGCACAGATGAGTCAGTCACCCGGGAGCATCCTCCGTTCCAACAGCTCTCCTGTGCACTGTGAAGGCTTGACTTGCCACTCTCCATACTTTGCTAAGGACGTGTTGTCTTGGAGAAGGACAGATAGACTGGGTCAGTGTGAAAGTGACCTCTGTCCTCTTCCAGCAGCTGCAGTCCCCGAAGCCACTGCCTGATGGACTTCTCTCTGTCCCTCCAGGGCAGAATTTTGAAAGATTTCGGGGTGACACTATCTTTCAGCATAGCGTGTGATGCATCAACTGGTCTCTTGGTGCCACGCAAATGCTTAGGAAGAGAAGGGTGGAGCCTGTCCCTCACCTATGGTGGGAAGGACCTATCTGGATAATTATACTGATTAGCAACTTATCTAAAACATTTAATGCCTCTTTTTTATTTATTTATTTGGTCCTTTCACGAAATCAAGTGATTCACTCACAAGTATTTGTAAGGACCAAGACTGTGCTTTATTCTAAGATAGGTAAACACAAACGAACAAAAACAAACCAGAAATCAGTAGAAAGAGGCAAAGTTCCTGCCTGATTAGAAATGGCTGTTAGTCCAAATCTAATCTATTGAGGTTGCACAATTCAAGAGTAACAGAGATTTGCCTCCTGCATGGTTAACTTCTGTAGGAAGAAAATCCCAGGGGTTCTCTGGTCTGTATTATGTGCAAAACGTCCTTGGAATCAAAGGAAAGGGGCCACTGTCAATCAACACATGTTTATTAAGTCTGGCCACGGACATTTGCTGCATTTAGTCAGTACAGCCTACCTCTGATAGCATCACTCTGACAGCCCTTGGGGAGTTAACCTTCCTCAGTTGTGTGCAGTCTTGGAGGACTTCAAGCCAAGGTGACCTGGTCCACAGTCACCTAGGGACGGGTGTCACCCATCCTCAGCCCACCACCCTCTCCAGACCTCAGTGGGGCAAGACCAATCAGGACACCCATTGGAAGCTGGTTCCTTTCTGGAGACCAACAGGATGGTCCAAATAGAGGGAATTTGGAGCCAAGTGTGGGTAGAATTTGGATACAGAGAAGGGGAGAGGGAGGGCATCTAGAACAAAGGGCCTCATAAAGGTAAGATGGTACACAGGTGCATCATATGTGTAATGTATGGGGTACTATGGTTGGAGTGGTGGGCAGAATATGGGGAAACTGAGGTCCCGAGTCAATCGGGGTAGAAATGCTGGAGTGACACAGAGCTATTCCTATCCTAATACAGACCAAAGATACCTTCCTCAACTTATGTCAAAGAGCACTAGGCATCCCACATAATTGACTGTACTCTGAAGTAGCACTCTACATGTCTAGCTGGCATAAGGGGACTTGGGATAAAGCTCATATTTCTTGGCTTCCATTGCAGGCTGCAGTCCTGTAATGAGATACAATGAAGTGTCACCTGACATTTCAGAACCATCTTCCCTAAAGATGACTGGCATGAGCCTTTCCCCTCACTGGTGTTACTTCCTCTTTGTGTGGGATGAGGAGGTGATAGCGAAGCTGGAGTGGCCATGTGGAAGGAAGGAACCTGGGTCCCAAGGAAGTCTGGAAGCCACTTGGTCACTGCAGTCCTGAGCTATCCTGACCCAGAAGAGAAATAAACAGTTTTGATTTATTAACTTGGGGGAGGGTGTGCTTCTTTGATATATAACAATCCTGTGTGTGTGTGTATGTGTGTGTGTTATTTACATATGTATGTAGGTACATGTGTGGGTGCACAAGTATGTTTCTGTTGAGATCAAATGATAATAACACGTGTCTTTCTCAGTTTCTCTCTCATTTTTAAAAGGTTTATATTTATTTCATTATTTTTTAAATGTATGTTCATGAGTGCCTCCACTTGTATTGTGCCATGTGCTACATGTGCCCTTGGACGCTAGAAAACATTGTCAGGTCCCATGGAAATGGAGGTAAAGATAATTGTAAGCATGGATGCTGGAAGAGCATCAAGTGCTCTTAGCCCCACCATCTGTACAGCCTCTCCAACTTAGCTTTGAGACCAAGTCTCTCACTGAACCTGGAACTCATTTATTCGGCTAGGCTAACTGGCCAGCCAATGAGCTTCAGGATTCTGTCTGACTCCAGCTACTCAGCCTGGGACTACTGGTCTATATGCGTGGCCTTTTATGTGTGTGTTAGGGATGTGAAATCAGGGGCTCCTACATGCGATCCTTGTCCATTAATGAACGGGAGGATCCAGTGGTTTGCTTTCTTGCCTACTCCATCTCACCAAACTTCTCTGATTACCCGTACAAATCTCTTGGTAGCAGCACCAACGGCAACTCATCCATTCCTCCAACCTCTCAAAACCAAGCAGCCATAGCAGTTTTCTGTAGGTCCCAGTAGATTCTAGCTTTCAGTGGAAGTTCACAAATTAAGTTTACACACACACACACACACACACACACACACACACACACACACACACACAGAGAGAGAGAGAGAGAGAGAGAGAGAGAGAGAATCATAATTTGGGTGGGTAAGGAGGCTGGACTGATCTAGAAGGAACTGGGCGAGAGGAAAACATGATAAAAATATATTACGTGAGGGAAATTTTTCTTCAATTAAAAAAAGAAGGAAAAGTTGCCTGGAAGCAAAGACTGGAGAACAAAATACAATATGGAGAGTTATTGTGACACCTAACTTTGACCTCTGGCCTCCACATGTACCACACACATGTGCTTGTACCTGTGCATACGCACACACACACACACACACACACACACACACACACACACACACACACACATTTGAAAAACTCTCAAGGGATAGGAAGGTGTGTTGTTAAATATTCATGAAACCAAGTGTATAAGATTATTTACCTGGATAGGCCAAGTAAATATAGAACAAAAAGAGTCCCAGTTTAATTGAGACCCAATGAGGATAAACCCTGGTAGGCCCTGACTCTCACACACCAGCCAGCTGTCAGGTATCTGGAACAGTGTTGTGGACCCCAGGCTTTACGTTTGCTTCTGGCAATGACCAATGGATCAACTGATGAAGATAGAGAGGCTTCATCCACTTCCCTTCTTGTTTCAGCAAGATAGAAAAACCAAAAAGGTTGAGCACACGCGTTGAGTTCAGACATGCTTGGAGCAGTAATCCTCCTACGTAACCACACCATCATTTCGCCCTTACCCTCTCTGCATCCTTAACCACACAGGGCCACAGGGATGTTTCCCGCCATGTTTGTCTAAGAAACAAGTACAAAGTGGATAGTTTTCTGGAATGTGGTAGTGCCCATTGTAGTTCTCTATGCAAGGCAATTCCTGGTATAGGGCAGTGGGAGTGAGCAGAAATGAGTTCTATGTCCAGGAGTCATTAGTAATAGTAATAATAGTAATAGTATTATTACTATTTTAAAATGGGAACACAGTGGTACCTTAGGAACCACTAAAGACTGCTTGGCATTTCCTGTTCTTTTCTTGCCTCGAAAGACCACCCGTGATAAGTACAGACACACACACGGGAGCGGGGTGTTTGGCACACACACGGGAGCGGGGTGTTTGGATCAGGCGTACGGAGTGTCAGACTTGTGCCACTATAACTCCATGGCTGTCGAGGAGATCAGGTCTGGAAGCTGAGCAGGCTCTGAGAAGAGGGCTCTGTGGGGAAGGGCTTTGAAGGAGAATGGAGGCTTGCTTTAGTTCAGCAGGGTGAGGAGACAAAAGGGAGGGAGGGGATGGACTGGTATTGACCTTCCGGTAAGTATGGAAACATTCCATCAACAACCTCCCTGTGTCCTCAGCGCTTGCCAGATGGCCAGCCCGAGATTGGCTGGCACCTACCTTCAGGTGGGGTGTTCCATGTGATATTATCAGAGGAGGGGAAAGGCTGACTTTGAGAGACCTCATTTCAGTATCATGCTTTGCAAGGACAGGCAGAGGCCTGTGGCTTGGGGTCTGTGAAAGGACTTTTAGCAAAATGAACAGGCAGAGTATGGAAGAGAAATGACTTGAATCAGGTCCTCTGTAAACCAGATAGTTAGGTGGTCAACTACTAGGTCTTTGTTGTCCAGAAAGAATAAGATGGTATCCACCAGTCCCATTTATAATTTTCCAGTAATCATATTTTAAAATGGTTAAATATAATTGTTATAATTTTAATAATACATTTTATGAAACCCTACATATTACAGCATTACTTTTCAATATTTCATTAGATATATTTGAAGTCCTCAATAGCCACATATGGGTAGCAACTAGCATGACAGACAGCACATAGTTAAACAATCTGCACCAAAATATTTTTTTAAAAAAACGTTAGACCAATAGCGAAAATAAAGCTTTAGCTTTAGTTTGAAATGTGTGAGCAGAATGCTCAGTTATAGCTCAGATACACCTGCATTTACATGTGTGTGCTGCCTAAGCAAGCTAGAAAGTGAATTCCTGCATCTGCCCCTCTACTTCCTTCTACTCCAATGGCTGCCAGCAAGGGACCACTGAAGGAATGAGGACACAGGAACTTGGCCAAATGGCTGCATTATTTCCCAAGGTGAATCATGACAAATAGTAGCTGAATCTGGGTGCATCTAACTGACAGCTCTCATTAAATATTTTCTGTATCTTATTATGGAGGGTGGTTTGCCCATATTTTGGTTTTTCATTGGCTAATTGCTTGCTTTGTGGATTATTTGTGTCCCAGGATTAGGGCTGGATTTGGATGGACCTGACTTTTCTGTGTCAATTGACTGACTTAGATGTCCTTGACCAAGGAAGGCAGACTAGGGACAGCCACAAAGATGACTAGTTACTTTCTACTGAATCTCGGTCTCGGCATGTCTACCCCTCCCATATCCTGAAGGACTTAGCTTAGTGATAGACATAAAATAGACACTTGAAAAAGCTATCTGTTGAGTTAAACCAAGTGTCTAAGAGAAGATAAATGCCTGGCCTTTGCTCCCATAGAGGAAGAAACAAATATATATGTATTCAGATGGTAAGCTAGCAGGATGGCCTGAGCCAGTCCCTGCCAAGGATGAGTGTCACCAGATCAGATAGCCATTTAAACTTGCTACAAATGAATCTTAAGCACAAGCTGGATATCTGGTATTTTATTCTGCAACAAGGCGAAAGAATGAGATAGTCATGTCACCTCCCTTATTCAGGTCAGAAACAGGCACACAGAATTATAGTAAGCATATCTCACACTTTGAAATAGAAATCTGTATCAAGTAGTAGGAGGCTGCAAGGAAGGGCAGACCGATTGGGAAGTTGGGGCTGGTTGTTCGAAGTTATCCTCATGACTTAGAGGGAGAAGGAAGTGGCCTATGGGCAAAGAAAGGAAGCGAGTTCTAGAGAGAGCACGGCCTTGGTGTTGGGGTAGGAAGGCAGAGGAGGGGACAGAAGACAACAGCTGGTCTGCACAGGCTATTGGCTTTTTACAAACTGCTCAGGACCCTAAAGGGCTGTTATGTGTATGCCTATTAGGGCTTGTGCATTAAGATGAGATGTATTTAAAGTTTAAGAAAATGTAGAAATGTTTATTAATAAAATAGAAGTGATTAACTTAGTATGCTTTAGCATAAATGTTATAATTAAAAGAAAAAGCCCTCTCCTCGTACAAAGCTCAAGTCTAAGTGGATCAAGGAACTCCACATAAAACCAGAGACACTGAAACTTATAGAGGAGAAAGTGGGGGAAAGCCTCGAAGACATGGGCACAGGGGAAAAAATTCCTGAATAGAACAGCAATGGCTTGTTTCTGTAAGATCGAGAATTGACAAATGGAACCTCATAAAATTGCAAAGCTTCTGTAAGGCAAAAGGCACTGTCAACAAGACAAAAAGGCCACCAACAGATTGGGAAAGGAT
>NC_034594.1:140319216-140322101 GCF_900095145.1 Mus pahari
CTGGTGAGATGGCTCTGTGTGTAAGAGCACCTGACTGCTCTTCCAAAGGTCCTGAGTTCAAATCCCAGCAACCACATGGTGGCTCACAACCATCCGCAATGAGATTTGACTCCCTCTTCTGGAGTGTCTGAAGACAGCTACAGTGTACTTACATATAATAAATAAATAAATCTTTTTTTTAAAAAAAAGAACACATCTGGATATTCTTTCATACCACATCCAGCTTTGGCTTTAAGAATTCTAGTTTATTTGGATCTGAAACCCATATTATGTTATATTTAAATGCATAGGTGTGGAGAACTTACATCTTGGTAATCTTGGTACCTCATACCACCTTCAAGAGCTAGCCTGGAAGAAATGCCTGCATTAACAGGTGCAGCATGCATAGGTGCAGCATAGGTACAGCATAAACTGGTGCGGGACACAGCTACTGCTAGAGCTCATTAGAGTTATGCCCTGATTAAACTATCAGAAAATGAAAGTAAAATGTATTGTAATGCATTTTAATACTGCATTTTATTATGATTATTATGGTCATTGGTGTTATTATCACAGTAAAATTACTTCATTTAAGACAATCAGCCTTTATTAATAAAACTGTCAAATATTTTTTGTTACCTATAGAGTTTTAACTTCTTTTTAAAATTTTTTTATTGGTTATTTACTTTCAATGTTATTTCAAATGTTATCCCCTTTTCTGGTTTCCCCCACTCCTGGAACCCCCCCTATACTATCCTCCCTCCGCCTGCTTCTCTGAGGCTGTTCCTCCACTCACCCACATACTCCCACCTCCCCACCCTCACTTCCCCTACACTGGGGCATCTATCCAGCCTTCATAGGACCAAAGACCTCTCCTACCATTGTTGCCTGACAAGGCCATCCTCTGCCACATAATGCATGGACTACCTTAAGTAGTCTGAGAACACTGGTAAAAGCCACCCAACAGACCTTATTTTATAATAAAGTGTTGAGTAACATCATGAAACAGTTTGCACTGCATGCAAAAAACTAAGATTGCTCTATGGATACTCACCATCAGCATAAAGCTAATATACAATGACATATGGTTTCAAGTATGGTTTCCCCTGAATGGAAATACCTCTTATGCCATTATAAAGGGAACAGGTCATAGCTGGAGCTATTGTAGTAGAGTCTGAGTACAAGGTGAGGTTTGTCAGCTGGACACAGGATCCAACCAAAAGAGCCAGAATATTACTAAAGTAGCATTGGATGATAACACAAAGACCAAAATAGAAACCTATGAATCTACATTAATCTAAATTGATGACCAAATAAATAAGTGAAAGAGATAACTTTTCCCACATGAAGAAATCCACAGTCCACCCTCAAGTAGGTGGGGCTTGATTCCCACTTAAACATGAGCTTCAGATGATGATGCCCTTGCAAAACAAACAAACAAACAAACAACATCAACAATAACAACCAAAGTATGAAAATGGATATAAGCGCAATCCACTAGGAACACAACAAATGTCAGATTCCACAGGCAACTGAGGTCAGCATCTGTAGTCATGGGTCAGGACCTTCAACATGTCTGGTTTACCTCTGTAGCCTTCATCCCCCCAGAGCAACTTGAATTTCACCTGGAGGAAAAACATTAGCCAGTCTCCATAAAAGGAGCATCATTCACAATACCTGACCATGGGTTGGACATGTTGCTTAGTTGGTTAAGTGGTAGAACACTATCCTAGCATGTATGAAGCCCTGGGCTCACCCCCAAGTGTTGCATAGATCAGGCATGGTTATGCGTGTCCGTTATCCCTGTATCTGGATGAGGGAGGCAGGGCAATCAGAAGTTGAGGTATGTTCTTGGCTATACAGCAGGTCCGAGTCCAGTCTGGGCTATGCGAGATTCTGTCTTAAAAAGCAAAACAAAACAAAACAAAACATCACCCACCTGACCTGAGCATATTATCAGAATGAGAAAATCATTAAAGTCTGAGAAATTGTCAGACTGAGGGGAACCTGAGACAGAGGTGTGACAACTTCACATGGGGCAGTGTTCTAGCACAGCCCCTAGAAGAGAAATGAGGACCAAGGACTCCTGAGTGAACTGTGGCCTTCTTTAAAGAGCCTGTCAATAGCGGGTCCTTTGCTCCAATAAATGCTCTATACCAATATGTCAATCATGCAGGAACTAGGATACAGGTTACATGGGGCTCCCTTACTATCCTCGACTTCCTCTCATCTGAAACTACTGCAACCAGAGAACAACATCGAGCAGCATCCTCTAACACAGCTCCTCTCTCTTTTGAGATAGGGTCTCTCATTGGTCTGGAGCTCACCTTTAAGGGAGGACCATGTGGCCAGTAAATCCAGGGACCCATAGGTTCCCACCTCACTAGTCCTGAGATGACAAATGCATGCCCCAATACACCACTATGCCTGGGGTTTGTATAGGTGCTGGAGACAGAACTCAGGCTATGATTCCTACAAAGCAAATATTTCATTAACTGAGCTGTCTCTCCAGGCCCTGTATTTAATTTGATAACACCACTCACTCGTCTTTTGAAAAATCTTGTACTTGAGCTGGATAGATTATACCAAAGTTGTCATGCTCTGTTACACTTTATTTGAAAGAATCATATGAGTTAGTCTTATCACCCATACCATCAGAAAAGTCTGGATAGAAGAAAACTGTTAAGTCCACAAGCAAATGCAAAATGTTAAGCTTTTCAAAGTTATAACTTTCTCCTGAACCTCCAAATGTTATTGCTGGTATCAAAGAGTGACACCCCCTCAAAGAATCAGATTCCTTTTGCTCATATTTGAGAAAAATGTTTGCAAAATATGTTAGTCTGTATAATCATAGTCTGCTAGTCTATTTTTCTTTCTTTCTTTCTTTTCTTTTTTTTTTTTTTTTT
>NC_034594.1:140322231-140348091 GCF_900095145.1 Mus pahari
TTTGTAGACCAGGCTGGCCTCGAACTCAGAAATCCGCCTGCCTCTGCCTCCCGAGTGCTGGGATTAAAGGCATGCGCCACCACGCCCGGCTTAGTCTATTTTTCAACTGATAAAAGTATCTTAGGTGCCTAGAAGGAGTGATGCTATGGGTAAAGAACCCCTCACTTCAAGTGTGAAGATCTAAATTCAGATCCCTAAAACATTAATAAATATGAAATAGTGTTCACATCTATAGTCCCAGTGGTCCATGGATAAATGGCCCAGATATCCTAGTGCATGCAGCAGAGAAAAAGAGATCTGACCTCAAACAAGGTGGAAGGCAAGGACCAACATCTGAGGTTGTCCTGACATCCATGTGTCCTTCATGGCACATGTATGTGCTCTTTCCACTCCCCCTCACACATTTTTAAAAGGTGTTCTGGAGAATAAGAAAAATAGTGAGGTCAATTCTTAAGTTGCCCAAATACTAAAGAGTTTTGAAGGTATCTATCATCCTTTGATGTCTTCCTGGGTGTCACTGTGAATACTGCCAAGGGACACATGGATCAGTGTAAGGCACAAAGTGACTCCCTGAATCATGAGTCTCTAGTCAAATTCTTGGTTCGTCATCCAAAGATGGTTTCATGGTTTGAAAGTGAGAGTCCCTCTGTAGGCTCCTATGCCTGAACACTTAAGTCCCCATCTGCTGGCATGGCATGTGGACTCTTCAGGAGATGAGAGCTTTGCTGGAGGAAGTGGCTCATGAGTAGCAGGATCTGGGTTTTATAGTCCTGTCTTAATCCTGCCTTTCTCTGTTTCTTCCCTATGGAGGCAACGTCCCATGATGTCTATCCAGCTATGATGGATCACATCCTCCCTTAAACTGTGAGCCAAAATAAACCCTTCTTCCCTTGAGTTGAGAAAAGTGACCGGTGCAGATGGTGAGCTTCTAGGCATTGGTGAGGCCATGGTAGAGAAGCAGGAAGCTCTAACAGCTCTGCAGGACACCCCCTCTAGGCCCTTCTTTGAAGCTCTACCTCATATGCATAACAATGGTGCTGTTTCTTCCACTGTCCACTTCAAGGTTGGTTTGAATGAGTATGTCCCCATAGGCTCATCTGTTTGAATACTCAGTCTTTATTGGTGGAACTCTTTAGGAAGGATTAGGAGGTATGGCCTTGTTGAAGCTGATGTACCGCAGTGGTGGGATTTGAGACATCAAAATCCTCCCACCATCCCCAGCTCTTTCTCTTTGTCTCCAACTTGCAGATGAGCTCTGAGGAATTTCTGTCCCCTTACTTTTGCTCCACCATCATGGACTCGGAGCTCTGAAACTAAGCCCAACTAAACACTTTCTTTTATAAGCTGCCTTGGCCATGGTGTACTATCACAGCAACAGAAATGTAACTAAGACATGCATCTTGAAACCAGAGATACCTTTCATGAGAAAACTTGACAGTGTCAGTACCAGCTTTATGTAGTCAGGTCTGGGCTGGCTCAGCAGTGTAAGCACTGGTCATACAAGACTGGCAACCTAAGTTTTGAAAGGGAAAAAAACCAACTCCGCAAAATTGTCCCCCTGACTTCTCTTTATGCACCTACTATAGCTATGGCTCTCTGTTTCTGTGTCTCATAATAAAATTAAAAGAAAATACTTAGACCTTATATCATCCCATCCCCCCTCTTTGCAGTGTTGGTGAGTTACAGACCCAGGTCTCCACTCTTTGCAGCCTGCTCATTATTCTTCTGCCCACACCTGACCTCTGCATAGACTGACACATGCTCACTTCTCCTGTCCCTGCACGATTTACAGGTTCTTCAAGCTTTAGAATAGACAGACCTTCTTACTGCAAGTGACCTGGGCCTTCCCTGTGTCCAGGCTTCTGTCTCTCTGGAAGGCTTTCAGAGCTCCCTCTGGAGAACACCATAAACTACAGGAATGTGAAGCTATGTCTTTTCCCGTTCATCTCTGCATGCCCAACTCCCAGACAGCCCCAAGCACTTCCAGTAGCTGTCAGTATTAGTATCTGTCCCTGATTACAAGCTTGAACGCCTGACATTCTGAGGTCCAAGGTAAGAAAACCAGCCATTGGTCAGCATCCATAGGAGCGTTGTCTTTTTCTGAAGAGAAAAATAGGATGAGTGGATTGGCCAGGGGTTATGAGGGGGAATTGGGGGGAAGGAGTGGAAGAAGAGGGAGGGGAAACTGCAGTCAGGATGTAAAATTGAATGAGCGAATGATTGAATGAATAATTGAATGATTGATTGATTGAGTGAATGAATACATAGATAAATACATAAATAAACATATAAATTCAAAAAGAAAGAAAACAAGCCATAGTAGAAGCCTGTTGTTTCAATTGCTAAAGAACAGAAAAGTTGGGAGAGACCCTATGAACTTCTGGAACCCCAGCAGAATGGAGATAACTTGAGCACCTACACCTACATGGTAAGAGTGGAAGACCATCGTAATAGAAAGCACCACGAAGGGCATCTATCCAAGAAAATAATGTGCTTCTTAGGAGGTACTGCAACAGCTGTCTCCCATCTCTGCTTCTCTCTGTCAGGGTGACTCCGTTCTTCCAGTGGTCCCACTTCCCATATTCCAACCACTGTTGCCTGAGTCTTGTCCACCCTAGGAGCAATGTCCTAATGCTTGCTCTTTGAGTAGGAGCTGATGTGGAGGAGGTGCTGACAGAGGACAGATTGGACAGGGCTGCATCTGTAGCTACTTCTTTCTGCCCAGGAGCTGGTGTCAGGTAAATCCCTTGGCAATACATGAGCATCTCCCGTGTGAGTACCACAGGAAAGGCTGCCCTGGTTCTTCTGCCAGATGGATGGAAACCCTTGAGCTATGAGTTGGTTCTTCCTCCCCGGTGTCCTAAACCCCACATGCCTGGGACTGCAGCTGGACTCCGGATAGATGACATTCCTAAACCTGCAGCCATTTAGACTGAGGATGTGATGAAGGGTCCAATGCCAGCCAGTGAGTGACACAGACGAGGCCTTTCTCCAGAGGTGAAGAGTTTGGATTCCAGGTGACCCCCTGACACTAGAGCCCTCTCAATTTCTCCACTCTAACCGGTCTTGACCTGCCTGTGCCCCCTGAGGTGAGCAGATAACCTTTATCCCTTCATAGTTTTCATTCACACTCATTCAGCAGTTCAGGACCTAAGCTGATCCCATAAGGCAGGTGAAGCTTATTGTCAACACCCTTTCTGTATCCTTATCTCTGAATGTAGAAGAAAGATTTTGCCATTCAAAGGGGGTTGGGGCTGTGGCTGCAGAAAGGGTGGGTTACAGACTCCGGAGCCCTCTAGAGACCAGTGATCCTGAAACTTGTTTACAGGGAGGTCTCAGACCTCAGGTCTGAACATTAGAGCAACAGTGAACATTTACATAAAGCCTCAGAGGTACCCGGCCTCAACACCAGCACGGCTGTTCTTGATCTTCATCTTGACATCACAGGGCCCGCTCTCTGTTTAAACCAGAAGAGTCTCAGCACAGTTACTTGCCAGAAGTTTTTAAAGCTCTGAGCCTTGATCCAGTCTCAGAATGACCTACCCCATGACAGAGTGAGGCCGAAAAGGCTCAAACATGCCAACGCCTGAGCCTGTGTTTCCAGCTGGCGCTCCTTCCCACCTTCCTTTCTACTGCCGACCTTACCTTCGCTCTCCTTCCTCCGTTTCTTTAGTCTTCCCTGTCTTGTTTAATAAAGAAAAAAAAGATATCAGTTTTTAATTGTTTGATCTATTTGTTTACTTTATTTTAATTGATACAAAAATAACTCAGTTGCTGAAGATTTTTGAACTTTTCTTTGATCTCTGAACTTTATCTCATCTGGGGATGCTGGACATGGGTGTAAAGCATCTGTCGATTACAACATCCTGCTCTACAGTATACGCTGCTCATATGCTATTAGATTTCATAGGTTAGGTAGCATCAATCAGTTTTTGACTTAACAATAGGATGGAATTATCAGGACTGGAGCTGAAGAACATCTGTATGTATCAAGAGCCAGCATGGTGGGTGCCAAGGACATAAGGGAGGAAAAGAGGTTTCCTCTCATGGAGTTTGCCACACATAAGTTCCCCAGGTTGGAGAACACTGTCAGAGTTTCATTAGGGGGATCTTAACGCTTTGTAAATCACAAGCTTTTCTCCATTTATGCACTTCTGCTTGTGACACCAATTAGAGTTGAAAGACAACAGTTAAACAAGGCCCTGTTATAACATTTGCAAATTACTTTAATCCTGCATAGGCAACGTGGTACTACATTGCAAGTCTGTGGCTGGGTTTTCTCCTAAGGCTTCTCCCTAATACAGACTTTCCACAAACTCACTCTCAGTCAGCTATAGCTACACTTCATTCATTTCTGCAGTTGAAAAGCATTATACTGCAACACTCACAAAATATCTTTGTCCATTCCCCCGATGGACACTTGATTTGTTTCTAACTTAGAATTATTTAGAAATAATGCTGCCATGAATATCCATGCCTGTTTCCTTGCACACGTGTGCCAGAGTAATTTGCAAACTCTCGGTGATGAGCACCTTGAAATAGTCATTATAAATAGTTTTTTCTTACACATCAGAATCTTTAGCTCACATGAGAATTGTTTTTTTTTTTAAATCTGTTTCTTATTTTGCCTTTCACCTACTCTCCCCTTTCAAGTAATGCGGCTTGCAGTCTCTATACCACCAGCCCTTCTTGTCTGCTTGTCTTGTAGGCCTTGACTGATGGTAGATGCTCCTGTGTTAGCCCAATTTCACACTGAAAAGTCCTTACTGTTCCATCCTTGAACGCTAGGGGCCCCGAGATGGAGGATTTCGCTGGTGTGAGCTTGCGTTTGCCTCTGTCAGTCACTGACAGTTTTGAGTTCTGGGATAGAAGATTATGAAGCTTCACGATGGTGGAAGAACCTGCTACATTCTGGTGTTTCATGAAGATAATTTCCAGCATCTTTAGTCCAAGCTGGAGTTTGATGCGAGTGATTTTATTTGGTGCTGAGCACGTGTTTATTGACTACCAAACCTGTACTCACTTTGCCGGTTCCCCAAAAGGCTGAGGTCCCAACACTGAAGCTCACTGATCTGGCCTGTTCTGTAACACCTGTTTAGTGTCCCGGGTTGACTCAGTCACTTAGGAAGCCTCATCTGACTATGGCTTACATTTTTGTCAGCTCGTGGCTGAAAATGAAAAGTTTAAATTTTATCTAGCAATTTTATTTAACGGGGAGAGGTCAAATGTATAACATACCATGTTTCTGGAAATGAAAAAGAGTTGTGAAAATTCGAAATATTAGTTGAGTGTGTGGCTTACACCTGCAGTCATATAGCCCCCCCCCAAAAAAAAAACAACAAGAATATCCCAAGTTCAAGGGAAAACTGGGTTACAGTCTCAGTCCTCTTCACCAAAAACCAACCAAGGAAAGTTGAGTGGACTCTGAAGGAGTAGACAGTAACTTTCTAAGGGTTGTGGTTGCTTAGAGAAGAAAACAGTATTTTCTCACAGTAAGTTGCTTGGGATTAATGCCATTTAGGCATAAGATGATGAGTAGTGGGTTTTTTTTTCTCTCAGTTCCATGTGGCATATGTCGTCAAATCTTTACTTTAGAGTGGTTTGGGTAGGAAACAGGAATACAGCCTACATCTTAATCAATTCGTATCTGCTTTCTAATCGTGACCAAGAATTGTTTAAAAAATCAAAAGGATGGTTAGGAATATTAGTAAGTGAACTCACTAGTTAGAATGTCCTCTCTCTCTCTCTCTCTCTCTCTCTCTCTCTCTCTCTCTCTCTCTCTCTCTCTCCCAAATTTACTGGTCTAAAACACAGCCTTGACAACTCAGTCAATAGGAAACAAAACTAAGTCAAATTTATCTCCTTGAACTTGGCAGCAGAAAGACTATGCTGTACGCAGGTGGCAAGCACACAGAAAATGATGCAGATTTCCTTCCTAATGTCAGTGGTTCATCAGGTGTCGAGCTAATTCTGCTCACTGGCGCTTTACCATGCTCTAAGTTCAGCCTTTTGCTTTTCTATCTGAGCATGTCAGGATGTCTGTCAGGCAGTGCATATACAGGTTACACAGGCAGCCTTGAAGTCGGCCCACCTAGGTCTAAATCCGAACTCTATATGATGTGACTGGGCAGTGCAGTTTTCAAGAAGTTGGCTTTATGGCTTTAGACCTGGAATTTTTTTTATGTTAAATAGGTAAAAACAGTAGAACTAGATTCACCTTAGCATTGTGAATATAAAATTGATAATGCATTGTCTTAGTCAGGGTTCCTATTCCTGTACAAACATCATGAGCAAGAAGTAGTTGGGGAGGAAAGGGTTTATTCAGCTTACATTTCCTCATTGCTGTTGATCACCAAAGGATGCAGGACTGGAACTCAAGCAGGTCAGGGAGCAGGAGCTGATGCAGAGGCCATGGAGGGATGTTCTTTACTGGCTTGCTTCCACTGGCTTGCTCAGCCTGCTCTATTATAGAACCCAAGACTACCAGCCCAGAGACGATTCCACCCATAAGGGAACCTCCCCACTTGATCACTAATTGAGAAAATGCCTCACAGCTGGATCTCATGGAGGTATTTCCCCAACTGAAGCTCCTTTCTCTGTGATAACTCCAGCTTGTGTCAAGTTGACACAAAATTAACCAGTACATGCATATAACATATCAGAATAAGGTAGGGGACATGAAAACATGTTTCAAGAAAATTAGATATTAAGTTTTCTTACCTTGTAACTTTTTGAATTGAAATATAATTACAACAGCCTCCCCTTTCCTCTCTCCAAGACCTCCTATATACTCTAATCCCTTTCCCCTCTCAAAACAATGATCTCATCTTCTTTAATTGTTATTGTTACAGATTTCTACAAATGCCTAGGTATGTAAATACAACCTACTCATTATGCTTAGCATTGCTTGTACGTATATAATTTCAGAGCTGACTATTTGGCAATAGATAACCAGGGGGTTTTGGGGGGTGGGTGGGACTTATATGCTAAGTTTTAAACAAACGTGCACACTTTTGAAACAATGAGGAAAATGAGTTTTGCACTGCAATCCCAGACAGACAGCCAACCCTCAGTTCAGGTTTCTTGTCATTGTCACTAACCGGTTAACCACTCTGCCCTTTCCAATGGCCTTGGTGCCTCATCTTTATGCACATTAATTTCAACACACACCTGAACAAACTTCTGGTGCCATTAAAACATGAGGTAATCCCAACCTAATCTACTGCATAAAGCTTTAAAAGTTGCCTTCTTCCAAGTGATGATAAGTGTGTTCTGTGTTACTCAGACATCATCCGATATGTCTGGGCTCGGGGAGTGGGACACTCAGAGGCCCTGGAGCCAGCTGCACACTGAGTTCCTTATTTGGAAAGTGTTGGAAGACTCTCTCCTTTTGGTCATCTCTGTTTCTGGTGGGGATGTTGTTCATTAAGGCTGTTCTTCCCACCCACAAGATTATTCCATCCACTCAAAAGGTGTCTCGCTGTGGGTTTCCCCAAAAGCAAAAACAAGTCTCAGATGTGACAGTGGCGTGGGACGATGGGAGTAAGAGTGAGGCACAGGCAGAATAAAGTGTGCAGTGAGCGAGCTGGCCACCCACAGGCAGCTGATTATTCCTCTTCCTTCTCCTTTTTCCTCCTTTCTATTTGTGTGTGTGTGTGTGTGTGTGTGTGTGTGTGTGTGTGCATGAACCTGTGCATAAGTATGTGTATGTGTGTGCATATATGTGTGTGTGTTCTCAAATGCATGTGCCCACATCTGTGTACAGGAATGTGGAGACAAGAGGAAGAAGATGCATTACCCTCCCCTTCTGCTCCTAACCTTATTTCCTAATTCTTTATTTCCTTGTGACTGAAGTCCCCCATTGAACAAGAAGGTTACAAGCAAGCATGGCTATGCCAAGCCTTTACACATGGACGATAGAAATTAGAACTTAGCTCCTCATGCTTGGCAGCAAGTGCTCTTCCTACTGAACCGCCCCTTCAGGTCTCTTCTTGAAAGGGCTTCCCATTGTAGCCTAGGCTGACCTCAAACTCTTCTACCCCACCTTCCTGGGTGCTAGAATTATAGTAACACACAATTCTTAGATCCCACTGGAAAGGCCGAGACACCCTATAAAATGCATGTCAAGACCATTGGCGAATAAGGAAATGAGAAAGCATTTACCCACAAGCTCCTGTCTGTCATGAGTGGAGACTGGCCCTGTGGGACATCAAACCTTTCGGTCTCGGGGTTGTATAGGTAGTGAATGTCCTGAAAGAAGGTAATGGAAGTAAATGAGTGGTGAAAATCCGGGACAAATAACTGTCACTCATCGTCCTAGGGAGTTCATTGCAGCAGAGTGACCAAGAAGGAAGAGACATAAAAGTGGGTTTCCAACAGACAGTGTTGGGAAAGCATATACCAGTGAATACTTTTATTGTTCCAAACACACAACATACATGGGCTAAAGGCTGAAATCTGTGTTTTTTTATTTCAGCTTTTTAGACACTGGAGAGTGGCTGCCTCTGGGAGAGCACATGCTGTGAACTTGGTATTTTGTTCTTCAGTAACAGCTGTAGAACTGATGCCAAATCAAACTCTTTAAGACAGGTCTTAGCTCTGTTGTCCATTTAACGCATCTGCTACGTGAGTAAGCTCTGCCCTGTCCGGTACCAGCTGATATGAGCTTGCTTTCCAGCTGAGTTTGTATTAGCACTCTGCTCTTCTGATGGAACCCCAATGCCCACCTTCCCATTCCAGTATACTGTGCTCTGGGCCTCCGGGGTCTCCTTGATGGACAGTTGTGTGCGTCCCAGCCTCCTGCCCCATCTGGTATGTTGCTGGGGTCTATCCAAGCTCCTCCCATGTGGAGCACACTCTGCTCTCCTGCCACCGTGCAGTGCCAGTATTTCATGATGGAGAATGATGCTCTCAGCATGACCCTCTTGCTCAGGTGCTCACATGCATGACATTCCTCCCCAGCCCTGGGCCACTACACAAATTGGGCTGTCCTCATTTGAAATCCCCTTCCTCATGTGCTCTTGTAGCTCATGAGGATTTTAGTCTCACAAAGATACCCTATGCCAGCCCATTACACACCCAGCCTTCCTTTCCTCAAATTTCTAGCAACACTTGCTTGTTATTGGCTCCACTTATTCTATATCTAAGGCGTGTGTGTGTGTGTGTGTGTGTTAGAGAGAGAGAGAGAGAGACAGACAGACAGACAGACAGACAGACAGACAGAGAGGTGTTCGTGTGTGATTATGTGGACGTCAGAGGATGTTGCTGGATGCCTTTCTCTGTTGCTTTCTACCTTAATTTTTTTCAAGTTTCTCATTGAGCTTGGAGCCCACCAATAGGCTAGGCATGTTGGCCTACAAGCTGGGCTGTTTGTGTTCCCTTGTGCCCTAGGGTTAGAGACAGGCATCACCGTGACTGGCTTTTATGAGTACTAGAAATAGAAACTTGGTTCTTCATGCTTCATGAAGGCACAGTGCCCTCCAAACTCTCTCCCCTGCTCCTACCTGAGCAATCTTTAATCCCAATGATATGCTGACCAACTTGCTTTCCAATCTAAAACACAAAAGGCTGATCTCTATCCAACATTTGATAATTGCCAGGAGATAATAATTCTCACCATGGTAAATGTCAAGCTTCCAGCCAGACTTTAAACTATCTGAACGTTTAACAATGTGTGTGTGTCTGCATGTGCAGAAAACACTTTGGACTGGGTTCGTACTGAAGGGCTTAACATCCTAAGATAGGATGGGCTGCAAGGAAAATGAATGCCCTGTCGGTTCGCGCTGATCAGAGCATGATTTTTATTAATAGGACAAGGAAGGATTCTAAGCCCTCCCTGAGTCCCCTGGTGGAGATGTATCTGGAAGGCGGGTTTGAGCGAGTGGGCGGAGACGACGTTAGTGGTTGGTCCGAGCGACAGTGGGCGGCGACAGTGGGTGGTGATGACGACGATGCATTCTGGGAGATCTGGGGCGGTCTTCTCAGTGGCAATCCTGTCCATCTGCAGGGGGCGCAATATAATGTTTAGAGGGAGAGTGGTTAGTGGAGGTGAGAGACCCCAACAACAATGGACTCTGCCTGGGATACAAATGATTCCTGCCACTATGTGGTCATTTGTTATATTTTTTAACTAGTGAATATAATTTTTGCTTGGCAAATTGCACTGTGGATGTTTGGTTACTGGTTTAGGCCCTCTCTGTAGGTAAGAACATGATATGAGAGTCTGGCCTCAGGAACAGGATGCTATGGGTCTGTCTTAGTAAGGGTTTACATTGCTGTGAGGAGACACCATGACTAAGGCAACTCTTATAAGGACATTTAATTGGTGCTGGCTTATACACTCAGAGGTTCAGTTCATTATCATCAAGGTGGGAGCATGGCAGTGTCCAGGCAGGCATGGTTCAGGAGGAGCTGAGCGTTCTCTATCTTCATCTGAAGGCTGTTAGCAGAAGAGTGGCTCCCACATGCTTAGGAGAATGGTCCCATTGCCCACCTTCACAGTGACACACTTCCTCCAACAAGGCCATACCTCTGAATAGTGCTACTCTCTGGGCTAAGCATATTCAAGCCACCATATGGTCCTAACCCTGGCTGCCTGACCAGGCTCACCCCTCACTTGCTCATGCTTGTGTTCTGACCTATAAAGTGTCTATTAGTTTTCAATTGCTGTCTACTTGGCTAGAATGTGGCTTGTTTCTTGTAAACTCCATGTTGAAATCAAATGGCCACTGTGGCATCTAATAATTGGGAAGCCTCTATTGAACAATTAGGCTCTCGAGAGGAATTCGTGTTTTCCCCAGGGGACTATGTTACTTTATCTTGAGACCTTGGTCTGAAACAGGCCACCTTGTTTTGTTTTCTTCTGCATTCCCCTCCCTGCCTTCTACTTTCTATCATGCTATGATGTAATAAATAAGCCCTTGCCAGGTATGACTGCCCATCTTTGGACTTTCAGGCTGTAGAACCAGGAACTAAATAAAAATTTTTAAAAAATTATAAAATATTTTTTATAAAATAAATATAAATAGCATAAATAAATTCATTATGAAATTTCCAACATTGGGTATTCTGTTATAGCAGCAAGCAAAAGACTGAGATGTCATGTAGCAATGCGCCATAAACTCAGCTACTTGCGGCACCCATGTATTGACTCTCGTTTACAGGTCAGAGGTTTGAACACAGTATGAATGGATTCTCTTCTAGTGTCAGCCCGACTGTGTGTCCTTCGGGAAGCTTAACCGAGGAAGACTCTGCTCCCAGCCTCACTCATGATGGTGGCACAAGCCAGCTCCTTCTAGAGGCTGTAGAGCAGAAGTCTGTGCCTTCTTGCTGGCTGACTCAGCAAAAAGAGTTTCTCTCAGCTCCTAGATGCTTGACAGCCCGTGCTGTGGGACTCTTGCTGTTGCTTAAGCCAGCCATGGTAATCTCCCTCCCAGGAAGACTCCAGACCCTGGTAAAGTGTCATCTGATTATGCTATGTTTGTCCAGGACAGCTCCCACATCTGTGTGAGTGTGTGTGTGTGTGTGTGTGTGTGTTTATGTATGCTCATTAGTGTGTTCTTATATGAGGACACATACAGTCTTGGGTGTCGTCTTTCATTGCTCCCCACCCTACTTTTTGAGACAAGGTCTCTCTCTGGAATTTGACCTTTGGCTATAGTGGCAGATCCGAGTGGGGTATAATGTGTGTGTTGCATTGCACAGGTGTGTGCAGGTGTGTACAGAGGTCAAAGAAGGATAGCAGACATCGTACTTTACCACTTTTCACATTCTTTTCCTTGAGACAGAGTCTGGTACTGAACTTAGGGTTTTGGCTAAGGTGACTGGCAAGCAAGCCTTAATGGTCCTTGTGTCCCTGACTCTGTCACACTGCTACAGTTTCGGGAAAAATGTGTGGCTATGCCTACCTTTTTATGTGGGTGCTGAGGTTTCAAATTCAGGTCTTCATGGTCGTGCACTTAGCATTTTTACCTACTGAGATATTTCTATAACCCTCGTCACTTTCTTAAGATCCACTAATTAGGAACCTTGATTACATCTGCAAAATCATCTTTGTTCTTTGACTGAACATAATCACAGAAGTGGCATATTGTCAAATTTAAAGGCTCTACCAGCTTCCGATAAAAGGGAATTATGTGTAGATGAGAGTCATATGTGTTTAGCTTAGAATTCTGCCTCCAATATGGCTAATAGTAGCATTTCCCTCAAAGGGCTATGTATCGTATGTGGAATGAGTTTGCTATTGCTTTTGGTGCATAATAAATGCTCAGTAAATGTTAGCCCAAGTACTATAGAGAAGGGTTCTTGGATTATTTATCTTAGCTCCAGAACCAGGTACCACTGGGAACTTGAGATATTTGCTGGATGAATGAATAAATCTCTTGCACAAATTCATAACACGCCCTCAAATAAAAGCAACTGTGGAGGTTATCTAGCCCAATGTCTGCATTTTAAGTGTAACAGATATCAAAGTCCAGTTAGGGAGAAGCAACAAGAGGTCATCAGCTGAGGGGCAGTGCAGGAGCTGGAGGAAAAACTCCCTTCTCCACATCTTCCAGAACCCACCTCACAGGGATTGCCCCATGAACTTTTCTCAGTGAACCCCAAGTTTCTGAAATGTTGCCCGGTGTAATGAAGGTTCTCCAGTAGCACTGTTGGAATGGAGATAATGAACCAGGCTTGGCCAAAACTTGTAAGAGAAGTTAAGCTGTGTTCTCTCATTCAGAATGTCTCCTGAGCCTTTAGGGGATAAACTACATATAAGATACTCTGTGGATTCGTGGGGTTCCACAGCTTCTTCCAAGAACAATCACTAGCATGCCTAGTTCTCTTCGCAGTCTAAAAAAGGCCTTTCTCCAGTGCAGAAATGGAGACCCAAGGAGACCAAGCAGCCTACCTGCCTTCCTGGACTCATTCTTTGGACTGGAACCTCATATCTGTTGACATTCAGACCACTGTTCTTTCAACTATCCTCTTCTTAAAGGATTATTAACTTAATTTCTGTCAGATAATGGCCAATGTTTTAAATGATCACCTTGGTCCAAAAATCTTTTATCAGGTGGAAACATGAAACTTACCAGAGCAGCCCTCACCCGAGAGGAGACACACAAGATACCCCGGAGGACATACAGACCAAATCTCAACATTAGCAAAATAATGCTATTAGCCCTCCACATTCCATTCCTGTAATGGAATTTAATTATGATTACACTCACCTGAAGTTGCATATCTAGGAATTTAAAGAGGACATGTTGGGCATCTGACCTCAAGGGTGGATATGAAAGTGAGAGAGTACCACGAATCCAGGAAGGAAGCTTGCCTCTGCTTCTGCCTCCACTTTCTCTCACTCACACTTTATCTTGCTTATGGATCTCTTGTCAGGTGGGGAGAACTCTTTGGAGGGGAGGCTAGGGGGCATCTGGAGAGGGGGCTAGTGCTGGAAGCATCTATGTCACTTTTCTCTCTGTCTCTATCATTGACTTCCTAGGAGTATTTGGGCAAGCCATTGGGCCTTAATGGCCAATGGGAAAAGGTTACTTTCCTGTCATTGATGGTTCGTGGAGCTGATCAATGGTTTTTGTTTGTTTGTTTGTTGCTTTTTAAGCTTGTGTTGCAATATTCAGGGTAGGTCTTTTTAGATACCCCAAAACAACAAAATTCAGACTTCAGAGCACATTAGTATTAGCTAGAGAGTTCTATACTAGGATCCTGAGAGAGGGACTGAGAACTTTCACTGTTGTACATAAAACTGGAGATTCTGATGTATCCGAATGAACACTGGCGTTTTGGGGAAGCCCTGCTGTAAGGTTGGATATTTCCATTTAACTTTGGCAGTGGGTCAGCAAAAGCATCTCTTTTTTTCCCGCTCTTTATTGATTCTTTGTGAGTTTCACATCATGCACTCCAGTCCCAACCATCTACCCATCCCCTCATATCTTCCCTCAGCCTTTGCTGCCTCCCTCTCCCAACAATACAAGTACACACACACACACACACACACACACACACACACACACACCACACAGAAAACATCTTGTTGTGGAAGCTGTAATGTGTCACAGTGCGTCTCACGATATATCCCTCTGACCACACATCTTCACTTGCAAACGTTGATTGCAATGAGTCATTGGTCTGGTTCGAGGCCTCTGGCTTCTGCTACACCATCAATGCTGGGTCCTTACTAGGATTCCTCTCAGATATCTAGTTGTTGCCCTGTGTCACAGAGATCCTGCAGCTTTGGGTCTGTAGGACTGGCCCCTTCACTCACTTCAGCAGTTCATAGATGGGGTAGATGTTGGCCCAGTCAAAGCCCTGGATCTGAACCTGGGTGGTAGCTTAACTGGTCAATGCACTGGCTCTGCCTTATTCATACCACTAGGGTGAGCTCTCCAGTGCTGCTCCAACTTGGCCACCCAGTACTGCCATCAGCAGGAAGTAGGTTCAGCTCTTCTGCTCTCACACCCTTGACATCAGCTCACCAGCACACACCTCCAGAGTCAGCTCCACTCTGCTGCCCATTACAGGCACGAGGCCCACTCCCTCAAGTGCTGCAGGCTTCAGGGAGCTGGGCCAGCTCTCTTGCTCTCACACCTTTGGGGGCTCACCTGTGCCATCAGGGAAGGCTCCACTGTGTTACCCAGGGAGGCACAGGGCCCATTCTCCTGAATGCTGCTGCTAGCAAGGGGCAGGGCCAGCTCTCCAGCTCTTATGAGTGGGGGACCAGCTTTATCGCAGTTGGCAATGAGTGGTGGGGGCATCACCTCTGTGCCTGAGCCACTTCACAGCAGTGGAGTGGAAGGACCAGCCCTTCCATGCTCTTGCCCTCAGGGCTGGCTCATCTGTGCCCCCACCATCAGGGCCAGCTCCACTGTGTTACCCTAGTGAAGTGCAGGGCCTGCTGTCCCAAGTGCTGCCACTAGTGAGAGGTGGGGGACAGCTTTCCAGTGTGCCACAGTCAGTGAGAGTCAGGACCAGTTCTGCACAGCTTTCCTCAAGAGAGCTGGCCTGGACATCCACATGGTCCCAAGAGGCTGCCCAGACCAGGGACATCCTCACCCATCTCTAGCGGTAATCTGAGACAAGGGCTTTGACACTGATCCCCACTGCTGCATAGCCATGAACCCAAACATGGCCCTCGGTGGCAGCATGGACCTCGGGTGGGGCTGGCTACTCACACCAGGCATTTCCTCTCCTCCTTCCTGTCTCTAGTTCATCTCCTTTCACAATGATCAAACTGCTCCACTTCTCTCTCTCTCTCCCATCCGCCCTCCATGTACTCATACACTGTAGCGCTACAGGTGGGCCATGTGACTAGTGGGCCTCTGGGTTCTACAGCTTGTCCATGTAGCATGGTTTCAGGTGTGTCTATGGATGTTTCCCCACTCCCCGTCCCATACCACATGGCATGACAGTTGGCAGGTCTCTGGATGTCTCCTGACTTTGCTTTTAACCTGCACAGCCCTGGGATACCGTGAGGACCTCCTTGCCCTCCTTGTCACTGACCCCAGCACAGCAGCCAGCCAGCCAGCTCAGGGCAAGTCGGGCAAGAATCTTTTGTTTTAAGAGCAGACCAAGTTTCAGACATATTGTAATGTTCACTGAAACGGCTATTGTTGGTGTTGGATTAAAACCAGGGGAAAAAGGAAAGACTGACCCATGAGAAAAATGAGCACTCTGTAGTTTGCAGAGCTGGGCAGAGCTTGTCATGGTCACTGAGTGTTCTTGTCATAAAATCACCTGGAGGGGGATAGAGGTGGAAAGAGAAAGAGTCCCAAACACGCTCATGGAACATTTCTCAATCTTCACAGCTCCTCGCTGGGTTGTGACGATGTATTTCCCATTTTCCATTTCTCAATCTTCACAGCTCCTCGCTGGGTTGTGACGATGTGTTTCCCGTTTCCACAGGAAGCAGAGAAGACCAGAGAGACTCCTGGGAGGTCACACAGCTACTGAACAACGGAAGGGATTTGAAGATAAGGCTTCAGAGTCTTAGTCTTGCTTATCATATGCCAAAATGGCTTTACACTAAACAGTGCCACCAACTGGTATGTGGCCAGGCGTGGGGTCAGTGGAATCGAGAGACAGAAGAAATAGAATGAAAAAGAGAAATCATGGAGGGACAAGCAGAAAAGGCAGAGAAAGGTGAAGAAGTGTTCACCTGGAGCAATAGCTGAGCTAAAAGCACTTGCTGCTCTTCTAGAGGATACTAATTCCACTCCAGACACCCACATAAGGTGGCTCGCAACTGCTATAACACCAGCTCCAAAGGATCCAGTACCCTTTTTGGCCTCCACAGGCACCCACACACTTGGTACACACAGACATAGGTACATGCACACACATACACACACACACACACACACACACATATATATATATATATATATATATATATATATATATATATATATATAAACCTTAAAAAGAGCATAGCAGGACTGTTAACATTTACCATCCACACATCCCAACACACTCTAGGAGAGGTGATGACTTTCTTAGTAAGACTGAGAAGGTGGAGACATTGCTTTGGGAACCTGAAACCCTCTTCAGGGTTCTCCCATTTCCCTGACTCAGGTAAAAAAAAAAAAAACCCTGAGGTTAGCCAACCACGTCATCAAACACTCGAAGGGGAATGACCATTCAAAGCCTAGGCTGTTGGAATGTCCCTATTCTCAAAGGGACAAGCATACTAAGCCAAGAAACACATGTGTAGTTGTGGCGCTTCGTAGCACAATGAACGATTGGGAATGGGTAAGACAGCCTCCCCCACGGGAAGAAAACAGGTCCTGAGAAGTCAGAGGGTTCCTGCTCTGCAGAATCTGGTGGGACGGCCTCTAACACCTTAGAAGCTTTTCCAGGGGACAGGCTGATCTGCCAGCCACATCCTGTACTTTAGAGATGTTATTTCGAGGTTAAAGCAGGCTGACCTCAGGCCATTGTCTTCTGATTAATGACCCATTTCTTCCCCCCAGCTCCCATTCCCGGGCTCCCACTGTGGTCAGAGTTCTTCTTCCTGTTCAGAGCAGCCGCAGGGCTAGCCACAGAGAGAACACTACACCTCTGACAGACACCTGCAGATTTTTATATGGCAGGTCACCCAGCAGGCAGGAGCCCCGTCTTATCGGGGAAAGCCTACTGACCTGGACAAGTTTCCTTCACTCAGGGCTACAACCTCTGCAAGCCCTTTGTGGTCTGGGGTCAATGCCCACAGCAAAGAGTGTCCATGTTCTTTGAAGAATGTCCCCCAGGGAGTAAGTCATCTGCCCTTTCTCATTGGATGGGAGAAAGTGCGCATTGCTCCTTGATCTAGATGACAGTTCGGAGACCAGTCCCATAGGATTTGAATGCTTAGGCAATGTCTTCTGCGTTCTGCAAGGGACAGGAGTGTCACTGCTCTATTCCAATTTCATGCATGCACTCTTTGATGGACATTAACTGGACTTTAATGTTTGCCAGTCACCACGCTTAGCACCATGGCTTTCAAAAGTGCACAGGGTTTGGGGAAGACAGACAATTGAGAAGGTAGTTAAAAATCCAGAGTGTGGAGTGCAGAGGAGAAGGATAGAAAGCTGTAGGGTTACTGGACTGTGTAGTAGGGCCCACTTTACATAGATAAGGGTGTGAGAGACAGGCTTCTAGAGGAAACACCGGGTGAACTGCATCTTATAGAAGATAGCTAAGCAAAGAAGGGATTCAAGCCTTCTAGTCAGAAGCCAGAGTTTAAAAGGATATGGACTATAAGAAGTCAAAAGTTCCTTTGGAGAGTGTTGCAAATATCAAATTATAAGTGGAGGACTGGCTCTTGTCTGACGAACCAAAATAGAGCTTTCTTAGATTAGGAACATACTTAGTAAGGAAACTGTGAATGACACCTCTATTGAGTATCTCTTCTTATGAGACTTATTCAAGAAGTCCAATGATTCAGACCAAGGGGATAGCGGGCTAAATAGGATGCCCTGTTGACCACCTCAGAGGTCAGACGGTTTTCACACTTATTAGGTGAACACTAACCTTGACAAAGACAGCCTGGGCCTTTCATGAGGGTGAGGGCTGCTGTCCTTATAATATATTTGGCCTGTGACATTGTAAGACAATCAGGGTTAGCTTGAGAACCCACAGAGTGAGGTTTTAATGCATGAAATGATAATCCACCTTTGCCATGTGCATGGTTCCCTACCTTTAAAAACCAGCTTGAGTCAGCCTGAGCCCAGACTCATTAGGAAGTGGAGGAAACCTAAGAATCCAAGTGCCAAAAACACTCTTAACACGCAATTCAGATGCACCCAGGTACCAAGAATGTGCTCATTAGTGAGTGCCATACTGTGAGATAGACGGCACCCCACAAGGTGCAGCATCTCATAGGAGCCTAGCTTTCGAGCTTGTCCCCGCCCATCACCTGGGAAAATCCAGAGAACATTATTTACTTATTTATTACCCTACACTGTGTTTCTAAAACAGGGATCAAATATAACTAGTTCGGTGGACCCGTAGGCTCTTTAAAGGGATGGTGGTTTTTTGAAAACAGCAGAATACATGGTGTGCACTTACTGATAACTTAATACATCTTCAGTTCAGTGTTCCTGTCTCCAACAGGGACGGAATAGAGCTGATAGGGTTGCTGTGAGAACTATCAACTCCAGAGTCTGGGTGAAGCCTCCCATACTCACTTGAGTTCAGCAGCCTATCAGGAAATGTTTCCTCCCACCCAGAGTAGTGCCACTTTTGCCACTTTGAGCTTTAAGCAGTGAAGTGCACTGAAGTTTGGTTAGCAAGAACACTTCATCCCCTGCCCACTCCGCATGATCAGAGGATGTCACAAAATGTCCCTTGTCTTCAGCTAACTCCTTATTGGCTTAAAAGGCTGACCTAGAAATCACTAACGCAACCAATATGCATTGACTGTATGGACTGGGCCCTTTGCCTACTCAAGTACTAGTGGGACCGATGTTCTTGCCATTACTTATTTTACTGACAAAGACTCAGAGGTTTAGAGAGGGGACATGACATGCTCAAATTACAGCTGGTAAGGGTGACACCACACGGCCTCTGTGCCCAAGCTGTGCTTTGCATCACCTGGCTGTCTTGCCTGGTTTCTCTCCCAAGCAAACTAGGCTTTCTCATGGCTGCTTCTTCAGAAGGGACCCACTAGGCTTTGTGTGCACAACTAAGGAAGGCTGCAGGTCAGAGACTGGAAATCACACAGACCCATTCCCTTTCCTCTTACAGAGCTGCGCTTGCTCTTCGTAATAACTGAGCTCCATACACAGCTGTGGTGAGTACCATGAAGGGCTTTGGTGTTAGTTGTGGCTTTGAGCTGTAAGGTGTCACAAGACTATAATCAGTTCATAGGAGGATCCGCCGTTCAAAGTCACCCTTGGCCATGTAGCAAGTTTGAGGTCAGCCTGGGCTATGGGGGACTTTGTTTTAAATACACGCACATGTGTGTGCGAGCACACACACAGGGCTTTTAATACTGCTGTTGGTTAATTTGTTTATTTTCTCTTGACTTGTGCTAAGGTTAACATTTTATATTGTCCAAACCTTAAGAAAGGTCTCCATCTGTGTGGCTGGGCTGCTAAGACCTATTTGAAAATTGTAGGCGTTAATTGAGTCTATATTCTACTTTAAAGAATATACATATGGGTGTTTTGCCCGCATGCATGTTTGTTTATCACATGCACATTGTACTTGTAGAGGCCAGAAAAGGGTGTCAGATCCTCTGGAATTAGAGCTATGAGTTATGGACTCCACTGTGAGCTGCCATGTTGATACTGGGAATTGAACCTGGGTCCTCTGGACATGAGCTAGTGTTTTGAACTGCTCAGCCATTTCTCTGGCCCCAGCTGCTGTAGTTTGAGCATCTATCATGTTCTCATTTGTGTTTATTAGCTACAGCCATCACAGAAACGCTCCCAGGTAGGTTCTGACATCTGTATTGTACAGGTGAGGACATAGAATCAGAAAGGTCAGGAGACTTGCCTACCACACACACAGCTAGTCTCGGGTAGAGTGTAAAAAGAATATCTGAAGTTATATGTTCCCCAGATTTGCCATGTCTCCTGAAGAAAGACATGCCAGTTCCCTCTAGGATACTGAAAAACAATCTTTCAATCAAGTTTTGTGGTTTGGCCATGATGTTTGCTGCTCCTTGTGGATCATAGCATATCCAATGTTCGGATGGGCCCCTAAGACTGAAGCTTGGCTAGGTCCCATCGTCCTCCCCATCCAATGTCAACTCTAGTCCCAGAGCTACATCCTACAGAAGGCTACACAGGGCTCTGGAGCTGGAAGCTGGGAAAGCAAATGCCCCGATGACTGCAATGTTATTAAGGACCTAGCCTAAATATGATGTGTCCCTCACAAAGGCCACTCTGTCCCCAGCCGGCAGCAGCCTGGGGGTCCTGTTTCAGTGCCGGGTCTGGCCACCCTGGCTCAGCCGCTGTCTTCCCTTGTGGAGCAGGCCAGGCCTGCCTGATAATATCACCGAGGTACAGTGGTGCTTTGTGTACATTCAAGGTTCCAGTTACCTGGGGCAGGCAGGATTTAGGCTTCTGTGCCCGAGGCCAGGAGAGAGGCAGTGACTAAGTAAAAACAAGCATGAAAGGGGAGTGTTCTGGAAACCCCAAAGGAAGCTTTCTTCTCCCCTGTATCCTCAAGGGGCTTGAAAGAGCACCTCAAGCTCCAAAGAGGCTGCCTGATCGCTTGCCTTCGCACTGGGCAAAGAACGGGGATTTAGGCAGGACTACTTTTCAATTGCTTAGATTGTGTGTGTTCCTCCCCCCCCCCCCCCATGGATGCTTGCCAGCCTGCCGGTTCAGACACCTCTCTCTTGTCCCCGGGGCTTTCTCTGTGTGACAAATCGCAGGCAAACCGTCTTCTAAACCAGGGTTGGGTTGCTCTCAACTTCTTCATCTGAAGCCAGCAGCTGCGAGCATGCCTCAGAGCTCATGTCAGGCAGGGCTTCGAGTTTACACTTCAGAGAAACAGCAGCCCGAGAGAATGCCTGAGCAGTCTTTGTGCTCAGCCCAGAGATGATTTTAGAGATTCAGTTGGAGCTGCAGAGCCTTTGGACAAGAAGCCTGTTTGTGGAGCCTTGAACCGGCAGCTACAGTGGTAAACTGTTTAAAAGATAAGGCCAGGGTCCTGGGGTTGGGGAGACACTGCGCTTGGAGAGGACCTGGCTCAGTTCCCAGCACCCAACATGGCAGTTTACAATCATCTGTAACTGCAATTCTTTTTTTTTTTTTTTTTAAATCGTTTCAAAGAGAGCAAAAGCTAAGATACAGACTGCAGGATTGACTATTAGCATCTTCTACCCCCTCCTCCATATGGAAATGCCTATCCCTGCCAGCTGTACACATTCATGCTGTACACAGTGTTCTGGTGTGGCCTAATGGTCCCTCACACCCTCTCCCCTTTCCCAGCATTCCTTACTACATTTTTTCTATTCACTATAAAGCATGCAGATACCTAGGTCCAGAGCTTTGAGGGCAAGTAAAGCAGTCAGCAACCTGCTTCAACTTTCGCACACTCGTGTGTGTGTGTGTGTGTGTGTGTGTGTGGTTGTTATTCTTGTTGTTTTCTCATTTGAAGGGTAATTACAAACATTCACAGGTTTAGAGGTTAGCAGATCAACACCTTATGGCAAATTGTGAGTCAACCCAGTATAGGTGTTCAAAGCAGATATTTTAACATAGTATCAGCATGGTACCATATTTACTTCTGTGTGGTATGTGTATGTTCATGTTTGTATATGTGCACATGTGTATGAGCACACAGAGGCTGGAGGTTAATCTTAGGTACTATTATTGTTTAGCATCAGCAAGGTACAATATTTGCTTTTGTGTGATGTGTGTGTGTGTACATGCTTGAATGTGTGCACATATATGTGAACACACAGAGACCGGAGGTCAAACTTAGGTGCTATTGTTCAGGACTCATTGGTTTTTGAGACAGGGTCTCTTCCTGGGACTCAGCTCTCGCCAGTTAGGTAGGCAGGTTGGCCAGCAAGCCTCAGTGATCTGCTCATCTTTGACCCCTCAGCACTAAGGTTACAAACGCAGCCCACCATGCCCAGGTTTATTGACGTGGATTTGGGGGCCATAACTCAGGTACTCATACTTAAAGCAAATATTTTACTGACTGACCCATCTCCCCAGCCCCATATCTGCATTTTAAAAGTCTAAGCCCCCGTTTTGATTTGAAACGACGACACATAGTGGAAATGTTGGGCAGCCTTTTGGGTAAGCCTGTGAGGCATCTTTGGACAAGATATTTTAATTTTATATTGCTTATTTCTTTCCAGTCACATTAAATACCTGGCTTATAAGTGTCACTCAGAAGACAAGAGTCATGCATCCAGGCAGTAAGGGAATATGGCTTCCGAACCAAGATGGAGGCAACCCGTAGGATTCTTTCTGAATCGCTGTGGAAGGAGTGCTGAGATCCTCAGTGGAGGTGGAAGGGGACAAGGCTGGGACTATTTATGGGGTTCTCTGTAAATGAAAACCACAGGAGCACAGAAGCTCACCTGAAAATGAGATCTGGGAAAGCCCCTGTCCAGAGTCACAAGGCTGTATCGAAGCCAGTCTTGGAAGAAGCAAGAAAGAAGGAAAAGTAATCCACCCCTAAGTGTCAATGCTTAGTCAATGCTTAAAGACAGAACTGTCAGATGCTCCCACTTCCAGGACTCCACAGGAAGAGAGGAGCAGCCTTTGGGGACATTCCAGGGCTAGAAATGTACATAGGATGGGTAGCACCCCCACTGTCAGCTCAGAGGTTGGGCTGGCCCTCGTTTTTCCTCCAAGCACATACACAGCTCAGCCTCAGGAGCAACCTCGCTGAAGAGTGGCCTTCTCTGACCACTCGTTGGCTCTAGCATCCTCTTCCTACCCTTCTGTCCTTTCCTGACTCGGGACGTCCATCTAGTCTCTGCTGACCTCCTTGGAGATAAGCTTTGTACACATTGCTCACAAACACATCCCCACATCACCCCACTCCCCCACTGGCACCTTGTAGAGCTTGGTAAATGCTTTCAGCTAAACAAATGAGTCATGGGTGGTTTCCCATCGAATGAAAATGAGAGTCGGAGAAAAACACCGGAGGCTTTTCACCTTCAGCATGCACTAGACTTGTGTCCTCATGCTCCTCAAGTCACTCATCTTTGGGAGCACAACACCATCCTGGATTTCCTTCCATCCCATTGGCTCATTCTCTGTCTTCAGTACTGTTTCTTCCTCCCGTCCTCACACTCATCCCTAAAGCCCATGGCTCATCACTCAGTCCTTGGTGCTCTTTTCTACCCACATGCTCTTGGTTAAACTCACGTAGTCTCACAGACTTAAATAAATTGATGTGATGCTAAATCTTAAATTTGTGTCTACCACCCAAGCCTTTTTCCCTCTTCTGCATATTCATCAAAAAAGATAGAAGGGCCAGGGAGATAAGCCAGCGGGGAAATGACTGTGTAATCATGGGGACCTGGGTCCAGTTCTCCAAAACTCCTTTTAAAGCCAGGCATGTCAGCACACATCCAAGCTGGGGGTGGTGTAAAGAGATGGATGCTCCCTGGAGCCCCCTGGTCAGGCAGTCTAGCCAAGATGGAAAGTTTGACATTCAATGAGAGATCTTATCTCAAAAAATTGGATCCAGAGAGAGATCGAAGAGATCCCAAACTGACTTCGGGCCTTCGCAATGAGAGTAATTTATAAGTACATGCACACACACTCATATACTACCATTCCCTGTCACACACAGATACATGTGTGACAGGAGGTCAAGATAAGTATTGGATTGGATTTTTTAATTTGTGTGGTCCAGTCAGCGCTTATAGAGTAAATGACTTTCCAGAAAGGAGCTGGAGGCAATGGAGTGACTGTAAGAAGGAGGTGATTTGGAGGAAGTAGCTATTTAAACTGACCATTGAGTAGGTGTCAATCACCCAAGGTGTCTCGAGCTGACCACTCAGTGTTTCCAAAGCCCTACTAAGTCCTTCCTCATTTCATGTGATGCCTTTCTCCACCCTCCCAGCCAATTCTTCAGAATCTTCCGTACTTTCTCTTTTCCCCTCACAGCTCTCAATCCAATTCGCCTCAAAATTCTGTTTGCATTGTCTTCAAGTGTATCTAGAAATGGGCAAGTTTGAGCCTCCCCTAAATTTTCACATATCGTTTTCTCTGTCTGGAACACTAGGATGACACAGGCCTGCATCCCTCACCCCCATCATGGCCCTGGATGCTGCCTTCTCAGAAAGATTCAGCTGGACCACATCAGTGAGATAAAACGGAGCCCTCATCCTGCTCCACTCTTTGTGGATGACACATGTCTCCTTCATGAGCCCTGTAAGTTCCTTATCACTCATTGCCTGGCACAACAGTGCGGACTCTACAGAGTCTTAGTCTCAGTTCCACCACTTATTACAAGTGACACTTAATAGACACTCAATAAAATTTCTTGAGCAAGAAACTGATATTAAAATTTATCAACGATATATTTCTGTATTAGTCTGGGCTCTTCTGAGAAGCAGAGTCAATGGTATATGTTTACGTATGTGTCCCTGTGAATATGCATGTAGCTACAGACTTGAGACCTGACTCATAGGATTCAGAGACCAAGAGTTAGGCCCAGGAAAGCTAGAGATGCAGCCCCAGAGGGTCATTTGTTCAAGTTCAAGGGTCTAAAGGTCTTATGGCTGCGGGAAGAAAGGAGAAACACCTGCTGTGGAAGAAAATGTCCAAAAGGAAGCTTCCCCACTCTGCCTTCCCGGTCTACCTGGGTCCTCTGCTGACTATATGGTACTGCTCCCATTGAAGGCAGGTTTTTTCCATTCATTTATTAATCCATATGTCAGTCTTCCAAGAAACATCCTCAAGACATTCTTTGGGTATATTCTGTATTCAACCCCTCAACTCTTTGAAATCAATATCCAGAAGTAATTATTATAGTTCTTGGGGGGGGGGGGAACCGTAAAAACAAAATGCAGATTTAGAGTGACCATAGTCTATCTATAATAGAACATATAGATAGTATAGAAGAGCACATAGCAAAATGTTCAAGTGGATCCCTCTGCATCACAGGCTCCTAAATGATTCCTGTCTCCTACTTTCACCTTATAAACATTTTTTAAAAGCCACTATTGCGGTATAATATTGTGTCGTCAGAAAAGGAATGGCTTTCCTATTTCTTTTTAGAGAACAATTATAAAATAAAATGTTAGCCAGGAGCCTACAAAGACTAACAGAGTCATCGAATGCTTACTTATGATAGATTCTTACAGAAAGAGACTAGTGGGACACTGAACTCTCATGGTTATGAATTGAGGGGCTGTGCACGCAGCTCGGGTTCTAGGTCAGCTCTTCTTACCATAGGTTGTGCCCTCCTCTACAAACTCTGTGATTGACAAGCTGACTGGGAGGCTCACATAAAGCACTCTGCCCAGTTCTTGTCCCCGACCAGGGGTAACTGCACATTCTCCTGAGCATATGCTTTGAGAGCCAGTGATGCAGCTCACTTCTGCCCCCTTCTGCACGGACGCTGGGTCTGTTGTCCTTGGATGTGGAAGACTAGACAAAGTTGGAACACGATCCCCCTGCTTTCATTTTAAAGAGAAATTAAGATATCTTAAGTCACAGAAAGACAATATTGAGTGTTTAGTGACCTTGACAAAGGAAGGGTGAAAGGAGAGAAGAATGAAAATAAGGAATAAAGAATAAAGGAAGGAGGGAAGGAAGGAAGGAAGGAAGGAAGGAAGGAAGGAAGGAAGGAAGGAAGGGAGGGAGGGAGGGAGAGGGATGCCTGGGAAGTGTGCAGAGTTTTCTACTGTCCCACGGTTGAAGTTAGACTTGATAACCACCATTGTTTCCA